>NW_026647739.1:0-78972 GCF_950295315.1 Erinaceus europaeus
TTCCCCTTCCCTCCCCTCCCCTCTCCTCCTCTCCCCTCCCCTCTCTCTCTTTCCCTCTCTTCCCTTCCCCTCCCCTCCTCAGTTTTTACCTATTGGGGCTGGGGGCTTCACTAGTGGTTCAGTAGTGCTTTAGGTGTCTGTCTCCTTCTCCCTCTTCCCTCTCAAATTCTATCTTTTTTATGAACAACAACAAAAAGACCATCAGGAGTAACAAAATTGTCATGTAGGCCCAGAGGCCCAGTCATGACTCTGGTGGCAGAAAAAGAAAATTCTTAGGTTCCACAACTACATACTGGACTAGATTATTTCAATATGGGGTTCCAAGTTTCATTTTTAAATCACTTTTATGGGGAGGAGTATGGCTTACAGTCCTTGAACATGCTACAATTTCTCACCTCCCTGGGGAAGGTGTCTGCAGACAGTCGTAGCCACCGTCTAGGTCCTGCGTCACCATGCAGCAGTGCCCAAAGTCCATTCCGTCCCCTCCCCGTGCAGTGCCTTTCTCTGACGCGACGACCATGCCCACTTCTCGTCCCACTTTCTGCTCTCGCTCCCTGTTCTCATTTATGAAGTCTCACCTAGAAGTGTCCTCCTTCAGTATTCGTCCATTTATTTATTTTTGATTTATCTCACTTATTGGACATCTTCACGTTCCAGCCACGATGAAGCACCTCGTGTAAGGACTTTCCCACCCATCGCCATTCTTTCTAATGATTTGATCATGAAGGATGTTGGATCTGGTCAAAGGAGTTCTCTGCAACTATAGAAACTATCATGAAGTTTTTGATTTTCCTTTTGTTGATGTGCTGAATCACATTTATTGATTTACATATTCTGAATCAGTCTGTGTTACTGGGATAAATTCTTTTTTAAAATTTCTTTATTGAGGAATTAAAAGTTTTACATTCAACAATAAGTGCAATACTTTGTACATGCATAACACTTTTCAGGTTTCCATATAACAAAACAAACCCCACTAGGTCCTCTGTCATCCTTCTTGGATCTGTATTCTCCCCGCCATCCACCCCAGAGTCTTTTACTTTGGTGCAATATGCCAATTCCAGTTCAGGTTCTACTTGTGTTTTCTCTTCTGATCTTGTTTTTCATCTTCTGCCTGAGAGTGAGATCATCCCATATTCCTCTTCCTGTTTCTGACTTCTTTCACTTAACATGAATTTTTCAAGGTCCATCCAAGATGGGCTGAAAATGATGAAGTCACCATTTTTTTAAATAGCTGAGTAGTATTCCATTGTGTATATAGACCACAACTTGCTCAGCCATTCATTTGTTGTTGGACACCTGGGTTGCTTCCAGGTTTTGGCTATTACGAATTGTGCTGCCAAGAACATATGTGTACACAGATCTTTTTGGATGGATGTGTTGGGTTCCTTAGGATATATCCCCAGGAGAGGAATTGCAGGATCATAGGGTAGGTCCATTTCTAGCCTTCTGAGAGTTCTCCAGACTGTTCTCCACAGAGGTTGGACCAATTTACATTCCTAGGATAAATTCTACTTGGCCATAGTGTACAATCTTTTAAAAAAATTATTTGTGATTTAATAATTATTAACAAGATCGTAAGATAACAGGGTATAATTTCACAAAGTTCCCAACACCAGAATTCCGTGTCCCATCCCCTCCATTGGAAGCTTCCCTACTGTTTATCCCTCTGGGAGGATGGACCCAAGATCTTTATGGGGAGCAGAAGGTGGGAGGTCTGGCTTCTGTCATTGCTTCTCTGCTGGACATGGGTGTTGGCAGGTGGATCCACACCCCCAGCCTGTGTCTGTCTGTCCCTAGTGGGGCAGGGCTCTGGGGAAGGGAGGCTCCAGGACACATGGGTGAGGGCGTCTGCCCAGGGGAGTCAGGATGGCATCGTGGTGGTGTCTGCAACTTGGTGGCTGAAAGGCAATAAGATAGAAAGCAGGACAAATTGTTTAATAAACAGGAACCCAAAGGTAGGAATAGAGCAGATGAAATTGGGGTCTTTGTGCGAGAAGAAGCTAGGTAAATGGCATATTCTTTTGGAGACACATAAGGATTCCTGAGTTTGGGTCAGAAGGCATGTTTGTGCTCCTCTGTGTGTTGGGCTTCAAGGTATGTTCTCAGATAAAATGCTCTTTCCGCACCATTCTCCGTGAAAGCAGGTGTTGGGTCTGTTGTATTTACTCATGTGTTGCCAAGGTTCTCAGTGACCCACAGATCTTTGTTGGTGAATTAGTGAAGTTACAAAGTAAAAAACTACTCAATTACTATCCTATTTCTGCACGTCTCTGATATAAATTATTGCCTTTGTATAAATTCTCTCTCTCTCTCTCTCTCTCTCTCTCTCTTTGCAGCCAGGGTTATCACTGGACCTTGGTGTCTGGACTACAAATCCACTGCTCCTAGGGGCCATTTTTTTTCATTTATTGGATAGGACAGAAAGAAACTGAGAGAGAAGGGGGAGATAGAGAGGAAGAGAGACAGAGAGACCCCTGCAGACCTACATGCAGGTGGGGAGCAGGACTCGTACCCAGTTCTTTGAGCAGGTCTTTGTGCTTAATACTATGTTGTTTGATTGGGACGCCACTGCCTGCCCCCACCTTCAGATAAACCCTCTATCAGTAATTTCCCCAAAGCACAATTTTGAATGTTCTTTGTTCTCATTCCCGTGTGAATTTATTACGAATTTATTTTTATTATGAGTTATCTTCAATGAATTGTGACAGAACCAAAGAGTAATCTTCATAACACCTCCTGGAGGAACACAGTAATGGTAACACCTCCCAGAGGAACGGAAACCGGAGACAAAAAAGGTGTGCATTGTTTATATCTCCAGTAGCCTTTCTTGAGTCACAAATTACTTGAAAACAGCTGGGTGAGAAAGAAAAGAGAACTATTCTACTTGAACAAGGAGGTGTGAACATAATGACCAAATTTCAACTTTTATTATCTACTAAAATCTAATTAAAATGTTTTTCTTTTCCATCCATCCTTCCTTCCTTCCTTTCTTTCTTTCTTTCTTTCTTTCTTCTTTCTTCCTTCCTTCCTTCCTTTCTTCTTTTTTGCCCCCAGGGTTATCGCTGGGGCTCGGTGCCTGCACCATGAATCCACTGCTCCTGGAGGCCGCCTTTTCTCCCTTGTTGCCCTTGTTGTTCTATCACTGTTATCATTATTGTTGTTGTTATTGTTGTTACTGCTGTCATTGTTGTTGGATAGGACCGAGAGAAACAGAGAGAGGAAGGGAAGACAGGGAGGGGAAGAGGAAGATAGGCACCTGCAGACCCGCCTGTGAATCGACCCCCCCCTGCAGGTGGGGAGCCCGGGGCTCGAACTGAGATCCCTACCCCAGTCCGTGTGCTTTGTGCTGTGTGTGTTTAATTTGTTGCGCTGCTGCCAGGCCCCAAAATGTTTTTTTTATTACTTAGAATTAGTAATTATAAGACTAATTGGGTTGCATTGGATCAACCTTCTCGTGGTGCATCCCGTGAGTCCCCATTCATTGGGCAAACTGACGATCCTTCCTGGCCGACTGAATCCACATGGATCCCAGTCACTTTCAAAGCCAGCAACAAGCAGCTCCTGACAGCTTTCAACCTGACGCTGTTGACTGGCTACGGAAGAAGGGCAAACGCTAGAAGAAGAAGACTAATTAGGAAGCAAGAATATACAGTGTACCTTCATGAAGTGAATAAAAACAATTCTAAAAAATATTAATAGACTGTGGAAAACTTAAATGAAGAAATGCTTATCTTCTGTGGGTGCAAGTCTATGGCAGTATAGAAAAAATTATTCCCCAGCCTGCAGGGAGGTCTGGCCTCTTTGGGGATTACTCGCCTGAAGAGGGGTGACCTTGTATGAGGTCTGGGCCCCATCCTGGGACCGTGCTCTCTACTAACCGCAGACGGCAGAGTAGCAGACTGGAACTATTGAACCAGATTGAGATCACTGAAAATTTTTCAAAACTCTAGTTTGAATTCAACACAGTTCCAGTTTTCCCTTTAGTTAACACTAGGTCATTTTCTCTTGCCACTGTTGATCCCAAGAATATTCCTTAATAAATTTCCCACATGCTATCTCCTCCAATGATTCCTGAGACGGGAATTTTCTTGTTGTGCTACTCAGTGAGTTGCAGACCATATACTTGGGAGTCGAAATAAAGGTTTTTTTTTTTTTTTCCCCTTGGAGAGCAGCAAGAGAGTCCTTTTGAGTCTCTGGATGGAGGTGAGAACTAGAACACCAGGAAGGGGGCGAGCAGACTTGTGGAAGGTTTAGTTTTGGGGCCCGACTTGGGTGCACCTAGTTAAGTGCACATATCACCATCTGGTAGGGCTGGGATTCGAGCCCACCGCTCCCCACCTGCAGGGGGGATGCTTCATGACCATCTTTCTCTACCCCTCTCCATCTCCCCCTCCTCTTTCAATTTCTCTCTGTCCTGTCAAATAAAGAGAGAGAGAGAGAGAGAGAGAGAGAGGGAAAATAGCTGCTCAAAGGAGCTCGTGCCTGTAGTGCAGGTGCCAAGCCCTAGAGGCAGACCTAGTGGCAAAAAAAAGAGAAGACAACCATAGAAGTTTTAGCTTCAGTCATATAGCATTTTATGATTCATAAGTGGCCCGTGAGTTTTGCTTTGAAGAGAAGCCTCTTCTGCTTCTGACTAGAGAGATTTGACTTCTGGTTCACATACAATGCAACTGAGCTGTGACTTTATAATATACACACATATATTCACACACACTCACACACACACACACACACACACACACACACACACACACACACACACTCACATACCCACACACCACACACACACTCACACACCACACACACACACACACTCTCACACACGCATACACACACACACACATACACACTCACATATATACATGTACACACACACTCACACACATACACACTCACACATATACACTCACACACACTCTCACATACACACTCACACACACATGCACACACACACTCTCACACACTCTCACACACATACATACTTACACACACATACACAGTCACACACACATGCACCCACACACTCACACACACTCTTACACACATACAGTCACACACACATACGCACTCACACACATGCACACACACACTCACACACATACACACTTGCACACACATACACACACATGCACACACACACTCACACACACACTCACACACACTCTCACACACACACTCACACACACACTCTCACACACATACACTCACATACACTCTCACACACATACACACTTACACACACATACACACTCACACACACACTCTCTCACACACACACACACTCACACACACATTCACACATACACTCACACACACTCACACACACACTCACACACACACACTCTCACACACATACACTCACATACACTCTCACACACATACACAATTACACACACACACACACACACACACACACACACACACACACACACACACTGGGGTCCATGATGTCAGATTGCAACAGCCAAAGTGAGGACCTTTGAGTGAAGAGTCCAATTTCCGTAACTATATTCATTCTCTCCTTACACCAATGTGACAGGAGAGTTTTCAGGTCTTCTGTGTTGATGATTTTATTCATCAGTGAAGATCTCTGAAAGCTGTTTGATGCTCTGTAATAAAGGAACAAACTCAGGGCCATTGGAATTAGCAAAATATCAACTCATTTTCATGGGAGATTAAAAAGAAAATTGAGATACAATTTGCTTCAGTTGGGTTGATAAATAAAATTATTTTGATGAGACATCACTGTCAGACATTTGTATTATGGGGTTCCATGCCTCATGCTATTGAATACATTAGAACAGAGTAGTTACAGCTGAATAAATATAGCCATGGTAAAGGGGAGGACCCTTTCGAGTTATTCTAGACTATGTCTAGGTCACGTTTTCAAAAATTATTGAGTAATATTCATTTATATCACTTCAGGAAAGAGTACACCAGGTCCATAAAGTCTGAGTATAGTTATCAAAAGTTTAGTCCCCTAAGATAAATAATTATCAGCTGAGGTATAGATTACTCATGGCTGTAGCGGGGTCTAAAGTTTACCGGCTAGAGCGTCACACGTGTTCATTTCCCAGGAGAAGCAGACATGGCGGATTCCTGGCTCACCTCCGCTGAGATGAAGCAGCAGCCAGAGAGAGAGAGGCCTGCTCCACGTCCCTGCTTTCTGCCTTCCCTTCTCTGAAGCACCTCCCTGGGCTGACATCATTCGTGTGCTAACAGTCCCAAACTTCTACTGGAGTCACAACATAATTCCACACAGTTCCCACCACCAGAGCTCCGTGTCCCATCTTCTCCACTGGAAGCTTCTCTGTTCTTTATCCTTCTGGGAATATGGACCAAAGATCTTTATGGGGAGCAGAAGGTGGAAGGTCTGGCTTCTGTCATTGCTTCTCCACTGGATATGGGTGTTAACAAGAGGATCCATTCCCCCAGCCTGTTTCTATCTTTCCCTAGGTGGATAGGGTTCTGGGAAGGTGGGGTTCCAGGACACATTGGTGAGGTCATCTGCCCAGGGAAGTCAGGATGTAATTATAGTACCTTCTGAAACTTGATGGCTGAAGTGCAGTAATTTATTTTTATATTTATCTATTTTTACCAGAACACTGCTTAGCTCTGCCTTATGGTGGTATGGGGGATTGAACCTGAGACTTTGGCGCCTCAGACATGAGGTTTCTTTTTTTGCATAATCATGATGCTATCTACCTCTACCCTGTGCTTTTCAATAAGTATTTGGTTTCACTGAAAATAAAAGTAAGACAGTCTAATTTTTAATGGTCTTTTAGCAAGATTCTGTGGAATACAAGTTAAACGTGTCAGTTGCACTATATTAAGATGTCAATGAAAAAATTAATGAGCCTCTAAATTCCTTTTTGTAGCTGGTCTACCTTTACTTTCTAAAGGGCAAATGAACATCTGTGTGTCTGGAACAAAAGACAAATTACAAGTAAGATGTTGAACATTTGACATTTTTAAACTCAAATTTTAGTACAATGGATGTAGCAAAACCAGTGATTTCAAATGTGCTGCATTTGGGTGTTTCATTTTAGTTATGAAATTATTTAAAAGGTATTTGTCCTTTAACCCCTTCCCCACCATAAAATGGCAGAAAGGGGGGGGGAGCTGATGAATCTTAGGAATTAAAACACCAAGCAAAGAACACTGGGTTTCACATATTTGACAAGCACTGGAAGAATTGACTCTTAACTATTATGATTACTGCAAAACAGTAACAACAAGCTCTGCACAGCTCTGCTACCAGCAGTCTTTACATCTGATATTTTGGAAGCAAGGAAAGCAAATGGCTTTAAAAGTTGAAAATCCAATTTGTTTTGATGTCTGACATTTGGGAGCTGATATTATTGTCTGCAATTTAAAATTCAGAATTTATAACATGCAGTCAGATACTACAACTCAGCAGACAAAGCCTCTTTCTGAAATGTCTCTACTTATCTGGGAAAACAGCACAGAGTCACATAAAGTGAATGGGGTCAGGTTTGCATATTCATTTCTCACTACCTCAGCCAACAACTTCATAAAATAATTAGTTTACTGCCTTCCTCAAGAAACAAGAGTATGCACAAGAAAATTCTCATATAGAGAGGCTTTAAATTTTTCTTTTTTTAAAAAAAATTTAATATGTATTTTTATTTATTTATTATTGGATAGAGAAAGTGAGAAACTGAGAGGATTGGGGAAAATAGAGAGGGGGAGAGACAGAGAGACACCTGCAGCCCTACTTCACCACTTGTGAAGCTTCCCCCCTGCAGGTGGGGGCTGGGGGATTGAACCCAGGTCCTTGCGCACTATATAATGTGTGCGCTTAACCAGGTGTGCTACTGTTTGGCCCTGAAGATCTAAATTTTTTTCCATATGAACTTGTCATCAATGATTAGCTGATTTTTCTTGAATATCCATATCACAGATTGTTTGTTGATCATTTGTTTACCTTTTTCAAATCAAAATACGTAAACACTTGAAAAAATATTCACAGCTGCAGTGAGATTCTGCAGAGAATACTGATGACACCATGCTGCTGTGTGCTTATCCTCATGACTAGAGAGTCTCCAGTTCAGATTCTCCTTTGATCACCTCTGCAGCAGAGTATAACTCTGAAAAAATGATTAGTGATTTAATAATGATTAACAAAATTCTAGATAACAGGGCTACAATTCCACACAGTTCCAACCTCCAGAGTTCTGTGTCCCATCTCCTCCACTGGCAGCTTCCTTATTCTTCATCCCTCTGGGAATTTCGACCAAAGATCTTTATGGGAAACAGAAGGTGGGAGTTCTGGCTTCTGTCATTGCTTCTTTGCTGGACTTGGGTGTTGGCATGTGGATCCACACCCCCAGCCTATTTCTGTCTGTCCCTAGTGGGGCAGGGCCCTGGGGAGGGGAGGCTCCGGGACACATGGGTGAGGGCGTCTACTCAGGGAAGTCAAGATGGCATTATGGTAGCGTTAGCAACATGGTGGCTGAAAGGCGGCAAGACATAAAATAACTTGTTCTTAATAGTTGGCGAAGCCCTTCTGGAACCATGCAGTGTATCCCCTTCCAAATCTGGGAACTCAGAAGTCTCCATAATGCTGAATCTCATCATTCAGGCATCTTTTCACAGAGGCAATCAGAGCCAACTGGAAGAAAGAACCTTACCATTAAGGATTCCCCTCTCTTGTGTGCGGTGCAGACAGTCTTGCTGCTCCTGAAGGTTGCTTGTGTGTCCTGTGCTCAGCTTCCTTGTCCTCATCCTCCAATCTGAAAGGCGGAATGTTCCTTGTCTATTTTATTTTATTTTAATAATTAATTTTCGTTATTGGGGGAGCATTGGTCTACAGTCAACAGTAAGACACAATGGTTTGTACGTGCATAACATTTCCCAGTTTTCCACAGAACAATACAATCCCCACTTAGATCCACCTCTGCCATCACGTTCTAGGGCTTGACCCCCCCCCACCCCCCAGAGGCTTTTACTTTGGTGCAATCCACCAACTCTAGCCCAGCTTCTGCTTCGTGTTTTCCCTTCTGATCTTGTCTTTCAACTTCTGAAACATTCCTTTTCTTCCTCCCTCAACAAACACTCTAAGAAAATCACTTAATGCGGAGTCGGGCTGTAGCGCAGCGGGTTAAGTGAAGGTGGCATAAAGCGCAAGGACCAGCATAAGGATCCCGGTTCGAGCCCCCGTCTCCCCACCTGCAGGGGGGTTGCTTCACAGGCGGTGAAGCAGGTCTGCAGGTGTCTGTCTTTCTCTCCCCCTCTCTGTCTTCCCCTCCCTCTCTCCATTTCTCTCTGTCCTATCCAACAACGACGACAACAATAATAACTAAAAAAAACAATAAAACAACAAGGGCAATAAAAGGGAATAAATAAATATTAAAAAAAGAGAAAACCTCAGTGATGTGTTCATTTTACGATTTGGAAGCGTGACTCCAGGGCAGACTGAGAAGAGCTCATATTCTCTCTCGCGTAGTCCAGAAGTGCCTGGCCATCTGCCTTATGAAAGCTGCACACGGCTTTTACTGCTGCTCTGTGATCTAATCACAAGAGAGAGAGCTGCTGCATTTTCAGTGGAGCTGTAAAAATAGCTGTTTGTGCTTGGCCCTGTCTGACGTCAATGAGACCGTTAAAAAACAGTGGCCAGTCTGCAGAGTGTCTCTGTGGAAGTGATGGCAGCTCCACTGGAAGCTACTTAAGCCGCCATGTTTCTCTTTTGATGGACTGCCATGTTTTCTTACTATAAGGCAATTTCCATCAATCATTAAGTTAATCTGTGGTCAAAACCCACGTTCTTGACACCACACATTCACGACACCTTACGGAGCAGAATCGTGTGTTGAAGATCAGCCACACTTAAGATGGTCCTTACCCTATGGAGATGGTTGACTCCACAGTAAAGGACGGTTGGAAATTAGGGAGTAGATTTCTCAAATAGGCTGAAGTTCATAAATTAACTTTTCTTAACATTTTAAAATTATTTTTATTTATTTACTGGATAGAGACAGCCAGGCATGGACAGGAGGGAGGAGATTGAGAGAGACAGACAGCTGAAGCACTGCTTCACCACGTGCAGAGCTTTCTTCCTGCAGGTATGGACCAAGGGCTTGAGCCTGGACCCTTGAGCATGGTAACGTAAGTTCTCAACCAGATGCACTGCCTCCCGGGCCCAGGTTAACTCTTATCCTACTGATTTTCAACCACAGAATTTTGCCTGAAATTTCTAGAATTAAGTGATGCAGGAAATCTTTGGGCAGTGGATAAAATGGTCCTAAGGAGAGGAATTGCAGGGTCAGAGGGTAGGCCCACCTCTAGCCTTCTGAGAGTTCTCCAGTCTGCTCTTCACAGGAGCTGGACCAACTTACATTCCCACCATCGGTGCCGGAAGGTTCCTTTGTCCCCACAACCTCTCCAGCATTTGTTGCTGCTGTTAGCTTTTCTGATGTGTGACGTTCTCACAGGAGTGAAGTGGTATCTCATTGTTGTCTTCAGACAGACTATGACCCACATAGTCAACGACTGCCACCTCTCCAGATTCAAAGGAGGTCTCGAAACTTTACATCAGGCTCAACCTGACGCTGTTGACTGGCTACGGAAGAAGGGCAAATGCTAGAAGAGGAAGAATTGTTGTCTTTATTTGAGTTTCTCTGATAATCAATGACTTCTAGCAGTGTTTTATCTTTATTTTTATTATTAAATTAATATTGATTTACAAAGCAGTTTTTATTATTTATTTATTTATAAAAAAGGAAACATTGATTAAACCATAGGATAAGAGGGGTACAACTCTTCACAATTCCCACCACCAGATCTCTGTATCCCATCCCCTCCCCTGACAGCTTTCCTATTCTTTATCCTTCTAGGAGTATGGACCCAGGGTCACTGTAGGATGCAGAAGGTGGAAGGTCTGGACAGGACAGAGAGAAATGGAGAGAGGAGGGGAAGACAGAGAGGGGGAGAGAAAGATCAACACCTGCAGACCTGCATAACCACCTGTGACGAGACTTCCCTGCAGATGGGAAGCCAGGGGCTCGAACCAGGATCCTTACACCGGTCCTTGCGCTTTGCGCCACCTGTGCTTGACCCGCTGCGCTACCGCCTGGCTCCCCTAACTGACTTTTTATAGGAGGCTGCTATGACTCCCAGTTTGCCAGGTAATTCATTTACTTACTTATTCTGTCTCCAGGGTTACCACTGGGGCTTGGTGCGGGCACTATGAACCCACTGCTCCTGGAGGCTATTTTTTTCCATTTCATTGGCTAGGACAGAGAGAAATTGAAATAGGAGGGGGAGACAGAGAGAGAGAGAGAGAAGAGAGACACCTGCAGACCTGTTCCACCACTTGTGAAGTGTCCTCCCTGCAGATAGGGACCTGGGGACTCGAATCTGGTTCCTTTGTGGGGATCCTTGCGTGGTACCATGTGTGCTTAACTGGTTGTGCCATTGGCCAGCCCTCTCAGGTAATTCTCTTATATGTCTACTCACTTACAACTCATTATTTTTTTACTCCAGATACAGTATCTTTGTTCGCAACTATTGGTGTAGTAGTTGGTTTTAGCTTTTCTATATCATAATTAAATTTTATCCATGAAAGCAAGTATGTTTGTATCTTCAACTCTATAGTTATAAAAGATAGAGGAATATCTAGAAAAGACAGTTCTTCAATCCAGTTATTAATGAAATGAATGACATCATTACAAGAGCTCAGCTGTTTGTGGAGAGTCTAAATTTTTTAATTTAGGCTTGGATATCTCACTAAAATATGTATGGTTAAACTGTTGAAAGTAGGTAGAACACAAGACTTTACATTATTCTTTTTTTGGCAAAACTGACTTCCTTGTTAACTGCTTTGATAAGATGCTCTTCACACATCAGAATAACATGCCCAGGGAAGCAATAGTTCCTACCCACATCTTCTCAAGCTAAGTAAAGATTTCTGGCTTCTGAAATTGTGCTAGTTAATCGCTTAAGTTGGCACATCCCTGGGAAGTCAGACTTTGTGCTTCTGTTTACGTATTTCCATACACGCATCCTTATATTTTTCTAGGCAGACAGAGGCTCTAGATACTCACTGTGAACCACAGTAACACTGCTGTCACTGGAAAATACAGGGCAGTCAAGTCAAATTAAATCATGATGACTAAGAACAATTGCATTAAGAGGTGATATAACTAGAAGGTCTATTGGAAGTCTTGTCTGTTTCAGGCCACTTGCAATGTGATTTTGCATTAAATCTATTTATTGTAACCATGCTATTATTGGATAATATCTGATTCGTGGGAATAGAATAGGCTTTCTTGGGGGTGGGGCAGTAGTGCAGCGGGTTAAGCACACATGGCACGAAGCGCAAGGACCTGTGTAAGGATCCTGGTTCGAGTCCTGGTTCCCCACGTGCGGGGGGGGGGGGTGCCTTCACAGGCAGTGAAGCAGGTCTGCAGGTATCTCTCTTTCTCTCTCCTCCTCTCTATCCAACAACAATGACATCAACAATAACAACAACAACAATAACTACAACAACAAGGGCAACAAAAAGGGAAAATAAATTTATATATATAAAGAATAGTCTTTCCTCTTTCTCATACCTTCTACTTTAGAGCAGAGGGCATGAACTTTGAAGTTACATAGCTTTATGTTGAAATCCTACTTACATTTTTTTTTCAATGCTTTGAACATTATTACTCTTTGAGGTCCTGCTTCTTCTACTTCACACCTGTCAAGCTGAAGTTAATAACATGTATAAGACGTCTGGCAGATAATGTTAAGTTTCTCTTCCCACACAACATCTCTTGATTTTTTTTTCACTTTTTTTCTCTCGTTTCTTACCCTAAATCCATTGTCCTAGTTTTCCAAACTAGGACAAAAACTAGTGAGGTTTGTGACTTCCTTTAACTTTAGGTATATTTTCTAGGTAGAAAATTGGCTTGGACAATCTCCAGAATTTTGCAATTAGGGAAATTTGACCTTCTTTAAACAATTTACTTCCTAGTGAAAAGTTATACTTCCTTATTTTCACTGGTAAAGCTTCTTTTTCCACTAAGTAAAGAGATGAGAACAGTATTTCAATATGTTTTATGGTTACAGACAACTAGTAACCAGTTGGGTATGATAAGATTGGATTACCTACGTTTATCTAGAGCCATATTGGATTGATTTAGTGGCATCATTAGAGTAAGGAGTAAAGTAAAAGACAGGTAATTATAACATAACTTCATGAAAAATCATCAGCTCTTTAGTACGAGGGCATGGATAACATTCATTTCTTACTCAGTGACTATTTAAACTAATAAATCATAAAACGAGGTCTGAACTTCAGTTCCTTTTCAATAGAACCTCCCACTGTCTCTTCCTCTGTCTCTTTATATTGAAGTAATTAATCTGGAGCAGTGAAGCCCTGGAAATGACCAAAAAAATATATAGTCACTGCAGATTTCTAAATCTACTTCCCTGCTTTGTATTTTTCCTACATCACACTATAACTACAATGAAACTACTTACTCATTTTGTTTATTGTCTGTCTTCTTCAATAGACTATAAGCTTTGGGTTATCCAGAATATTGGTCTGTTTATTTCACTACTGCATCCACAGCCTAGAACACAGTCAGTATTTGATAAGTAAATCATTTATACATACACTTGGAACTAGTATTGTGAGGCATAATGACACACTTGAATCATTTATATAGAACACTACAGTCGAGGCAAAGGTAAGGCATTCATTTTGTGAAACAATAAAATATTTATGTCATTTTAATATTATTTATTTGTTATAGAGACAGAGAGAATTTGAGAGGGAAGAGGAAACTAGAGTGGGAGAGAGAGAGACACCTGCAACACTGCTTTACTGCTCGCAAAGCTTTCCCCTTGCAGGCGGCGACTGTGGAGAATTGTGAGGCTGAGGCTGAGGCTGAGCGTGGTGTGGACCACCTATGGAAAAACGGGTGCCAGAAAGTACAGCCACCTCATCAGTCTCCCCCACCTCGGGTTGAGCAGGGAGGGCCTTGGCTTTCCAGGTTTAGTCCTCCTGTCAGTCTCCCCTGCCCACATGGGCCCCACATCCTCTCTAAGTTAGAACAACAGTTCACTTCCTTGTTCTCAAACCAGTTGTTCCACTTACCCAATGGTTACTAGAAAGATGCTCACCATTTCCTGCCCCCTCGACCATTTATGGTGTAAACAAGTAACTGTCTCTGAAGACTCCCAGTGGCCCCTCCTTCCTTAACATTCTTGACCATATCAGGCTAGGCCATAGCTGCCCTGTTCTTCCCCTACCCCGACCTATAAAAGCCCTTACTTGCCATACAATAAACGTGCTATTTATAGGCAAATAGCGTCCTGGGGTGATCCTTGGCTTCCTCTCTTGCTGTGATCTGCAGGGAAAGACCCCCAGCGCATACTCACCTGTTGGTCTGCTTCTAAATTTTGCTTATAAGACCTTCTGTTTTGATCATCACATTAGGTTCGCTTGTATTACTTACGATGTGGTCTATTTACATAATCACTGTTTTACCTGGGAACCGCCCTGCCTGCAGGGTATTGGTTTAATCCCCACTGGTTAGATGGAAGCTTTCTGTGTTCCGTTCCCACTCTTTTTTTTTTTTGCTCCGCCCCCTCTCCTAGTCATTTCCTTTCCCTTGCCACTTCCGGTGAAGAGGTGCATAAAAGGTGGTGTATCTGATTAATAAACGAGATACTGCTTCCTAGCTCAGCCGTG
Source organism: Erinaceus europaeus (assembly GCF_950295315.1). NCBI lineage: Eukaryota > Metazoa > Chordata > Mammalia > Eulipotyphla > Erinaceidae > Erinaceus > Erinaceus europaeus. The sequence goes on from NW_026647739.1 coordinate 14,708, forward strand.
AATCCCTGGTTGTCTCTCTCCCACTCGCGAAGCTAGAATGGCAACTGGTGCCCAACAGGCGCCGAACTGGGACTGGCATATGGCACCCAACCCCCCCCCCCCCTTAGATGGAAGCTTTCTGTGTTCTGTTCCCACTCTTTTTTTTTTGCTCCGCCCCCTCTCCTAGTCATTTCCTTTCCCTTGCCACTTCCGGTGAAGAGATGCATAAAAGGCGATGTCTCTGATTAATAAACGAAATACTGCTTCCCAGCTCAGCCATGAGTCCCTGATCGTCTCTCTCCCGCTCGCGAAGCTAGACCAGCAACTGGTGCCCCAAACTGGGACCGGCACTCACCCCTGCTACCCTTGGTCTGACCCCTTCAGCCCCCTCCTCTGGTGCACAACAGGGTGGGTCAGCTGACTCGATCTGATTGAGAAGCGGCGTTCTTGTCAGGACCCCGACAGGGGACCAGGCCCTTGAACTCAGGTCTTATGCTCTGTAATGTGTACATTCAACCCAGCCCCCATGAAATGTTTTCAACATTAGGAGATAAAGTACTTCCTAGATGGGTTCTGAATCAAATCACTGAATGAGGAAATTCATTAAAATTCATTGATAACTGGAAACTTATTTGTACTGCTTCTTCTGCTTTAAGTTGGCTTCTTAATAATTTCCTTTATGCAACTACTGCATTACATCTCCACAGAACTCATCTCAAAGATTGGTAACAGACCCCTTGGTTTGCATTCCCACAGAGACCAACAGTGGACTCCTATGAGTTAGACAGTGATAACAGTGGAGCCATTTGGAACAAAGCAGGTTCTGAGCACCATGGAATGTGGGAACAGGAAGGTGAAGTAAAAATTGAAGAAAAATGATTAAAGTTAGTTCCCATAAGCGTACATGATAAACATCATAGGTTATGATGTATGTTATTAAAAGTAATCACTGATCTACTTTATCTAGTTTAACTGCAAGAAGCAATAACGTTCTCTGCCATTATCATTAAACTGAAGAGGGTTCAAACAGTCACCTGCAATGGCAGAACTGTTTCATAATTTTGTTCTTATCATTTGTGCATTTTACTCGACGAGCTTTACAGGAGGGTGTGTGTGTGTGTGTGAGTTATTGAAACGGACATGTTGACACCGGCCAGCATCGTGGCTTAACTGTTTATTAGCTTGTAGTATTTGGGAAAGTTTAAAGCTTAAAAAGTTGCTTCCTTAGAGCTGGGTGGTGGCACACCTGGTTGAGCTCATGTTACAGTGTGCAAGGATACGGGTTCAAGCCCTGAGTCCCCATATGCAGGGAGAAAGCTTTGTGAGTCATGAAGCAGGGCTGCAGGTGTCTCTCTGTCTCTCTCCCTCTCTGCCCCACCATTCCTCTTAATTTCTGGCTGTCTCTATGTAAAAAATAAAGATAATAAAAATTTATAAAGTGTTGGTTCCTCTAGAGAAAGAGAGTAAGATAAAACTTAAACTCAAAAAAAAAATATATTTATTTATTCCCGTTTTGTTGCCCTTGCTGTTTTATTGTTGCAGTTATTATTGTTGTTGTCATTGTTGGATAGGACAGAAAGAATTGGAGAGAGGAGGGGAAGACAGAGAGGAGGAGAGAAAGATAGACACCTGCAGAATTGCTTCACCGCCTGTGAAGAGACTCCCCTGCAGGTGGGAGCGGGAAACTCGAACCTGGATCCTTACACCGCCAGTCCTTGCTCCATGTGCGCTTAACGCGCTGCGCTACTGCCCGACTTCCAAAACTGAAAGATTAATATTTAACATATAAGTGACCTGCCCCCTGCATGTTTTTAATTACCCTGCATTTCTTTACATTTTCCAATATTCCAGGTATATTGCTGTCCTGTATGGCTAATAATTCTTTATCTTTTGGATCACTTCTAAATATTTAAGATTCAAACACACAGAGTCACACACACACTTCACCACAACATACCTCACTATCTACTCCATTCAATTTATAGTCAAACATTATGATGTCATTAAATGTGACTTTTTTTTTTCTAACTCTACTTTCCTGAGGAAGTCTATTTTTTATTTTTTGGTTGGAGACGGTCTATTTTAGGAATTAGGCGGGCCTAATTCAGCCAATGATTCCAACAGTGACCCTGAGAACTCCGCTACTGACTTCTGAGTCTCCCGTGATTAATGTTGGTCAGGGAGAAATGAGTTGGTGCTACCAAGGCTGTAATTTTCTCCATTCTAGAACTATTAATTTGACTATATTACTGCTTTCTGGAAATGGCTTCTCAGGAGTTGCCTGTCACTTCCACCCCAGGAAGAACTCTTTCTGGCATCTTATTCAGACTGAATAACACACCTAAGATTCTCCCATATGTTATACACCTTTGGGTTGTACAATTTATACATTTTTTAATCATCTCTAAGGCTTAACTGCTCTGAATTTTTTTTCTTTTAAAATATCCTGAGAGAAGCAGAAGGAGCGAGGGAAAGCTACATCAGACCTTCAGATATCCTCTGGCGTGATGGTGGCCAGGAGAGAAGCTGGGTTGTGTGCACACGGAGCAGTACCCCATCCATGTGAATTAGCACCTTACTCTGCATACTCCTCTTTTTATGAGAGCCATTATCTTTCCCTTTTATATTTTCTGTGGCACTATGATATAGTACATTTTTAGTGCTGACCTGCTGTAATACATGAATGGCTTCAGGGATATAGTTTTTTTTTTTTTTTTAAGCTTTCACTTCTGATGTCTCAATTGCTTCTGAAAAGTGAATGAATTAATATTTGAAAGCACACTCTCGCCCCCATAACAAAAACCCAGTACTTTAAAAACACTAACAACGAAAATGTCAGTTAAAAAGTGACTATAGAGTGGACTGGGCTCTGGAAACACTTAGCACAACACCCAGTGACCCAGGTGCAACTTCCTGGCCTCCACCTGCAGGGCAGGAGGCTCCAGCTGTGGAAAAGCAGTGCTGCAGATGCGTCTCCTTCTCTCTCTCTCGCCACCTTCTGTCTCGCCACCTCTCTGTCTCTGTAACAAAATACATATGCAAAATAAAGCACTTTAGAAGTGTGGATTTCCCCTGTAATTTTGCATTTTTTTTAAATCTAGAATTATTTAACTTGAAGAAAAACTCAAACATGAAATTTAATATCTCATTGTTTGATTTTCCTCATCTCATCTTCTGGGATTCTAAACTGAAGGCAAAACTATCAAGGTCACCTGGTAAGGAAATAAAGACAAGGAGCTCTCTGGCAGGCTGTCAGCAGTGTGAGGAGAACCTTGCTGAACGCAGTCACAGCTGTGTGTGCTAAGGACATCTTCCAGAGGCTTCTAGCAGTGGAGATTTGATCTCCTCATAAATTGGTTTTATTTTTTGTTATCTTCATTAATATATTGGATAGAGACAGACAGTAATTGAGAAGGAAAAGGGTAAGAGAGAGGGAGACAGACAAGACACCTTCAGCCCTGCTTTACCACTCTCAAACCTTCCCCCTTGCAGGCTGGGACCAGGGGCCTGAACCAGGGTCCTTGCCCATTGTGATGCATGTGCTCAAGCAGGTGTGCCACCACCCAGCCCCTAATCAGGGATTTTTTTTTATTCTTGCCTTTTCTGTTTTTAAAATTAATTTAAATTAAATTTCTATTACTTATGAACCGAGAAGGTAAAAATTAGATTGAACAACTAATATATCCCTGGCCTTGATGACTGAAATAAAAGTTATAGATGACTCCAGTTCCAACCAACTTCACAGGGAACACTGTTTTTTACTTTTCATTTTTATTAGTGATTTACAAAATTACAAAATAACAGGGGTATAATTCCATACCATTCCTTCCACCAGAGCTCTCTGTCCCCGTTCCTTCCATTGGAAACTGCAGTGGTTCTCACAAGGTCACAAATATGGGTTGACTGCTATTTCTAAGACTATCTGTCTATCTGTCTGTCTATCTATCTATCTATCCATCCATCTATCCATCTATCTATCTATCTATCTATCTATCTATCTATCTATCTATCTATTTCTCCCCCATGGTCTTGCCTTCTCTTCATTTTAGGTCACAGCTACACCTATTGCTACTTCCGAATTGTCATTTGTTTGGAGATGACTACCAGGAGAAATGTTGGTTCTTTTAGATTACCTGCCTCAGGGGCCCTAGGCTGAGTTACATGACAGAACTGAGTGTGTAGGTTTGTGAGACGCCTGCTTGTCCAAGTCCATAGATAAGAGAAACAACTGGACCGAAAGTCTGAATGAACTGTTCCCCTGAGTCATATTGGGTCATATGAGCCCCTCTACTGTTCCCCTGAGTCATATTGGGTCATATGAGCCCCTCTACTGGAATGTAGCATAAAAAGAGGGGAGACACGTCCTCACTGACTCACTTAATCCACAGAACATTTACCCTTTGACACTTTTGTGGTGAAGCCCAGCTGGGGATAAACAGGGACTGTTTCAGTTGTGGTGGAGACGGGCTTAATGTGAGAGACTTCAGTGAACCATCAAGACAGGTAAGAACCAGAAGTCAAAGCTCAGCTTCTAGAATTACTGCTGCGCTTGTTGAAATAATTATTACTGTGCACACACGAAACATCTAGGGCTCAGGAAATCAAGGAGAAAGTAACAGCTTTCTAAGAGGCTGTGTGAACAGACGTCATGTGCGAAAGCAGAGTATCGGGAGGAAGTCTGTGGAGTATCGGTTAATAACTGTATATACTCCCACTGTATCCACAAGCAGATAAGGAATGGGGAAATATCACAAAAGATTTTGTAGAAGCTTGAAATGTAATCCTCTCCTGAGTGTTTTCTCAGCTCTTTTTAAGTAGATGTATCATAAACTTAGTTCCCTTGAGTTTCGTTTTAAAGATTTAGAGTTGAATTTGCAGCTAAAAGATGGGCATCTTTCTGCACTTGGAGAGAAGAAATCTTTGTGGTGTATTTACTGAAAACTCTACTGATGTTATCAGTGTTCTGCAAGGAGTATAAGAAATTGAGAATACTGCCTCATACCTTTTGAACTTTCTTCTGTTATTTTAATTTTTTGTTAGTGATTTAATAATGATTAACAAGACTGTAAGATAACAGGGGTACAACTCTATACAGTTTCCACCACCAGAGTTCCATGTCCCATTCCCTCCATTGGAAGCTTCCCTGTTCTTTATCCCTCTGGGAGCATGGACCAAAATTCTTTATGGGGAGCAGAAGGAGGAGTTCTGGCTTCTGTCATTGCTTCTCCACTGGACATGGGTGTTGGCAGGTGGATCCACACCCCCAGCCTGTCTCTGTCTTTCCCTAGTGGGGCAGGGCTCTGGGGAAGGGAAGTTCCAGGACACATGGGTGAGGGCGTCTGCCCAGGGGAGTCAGGATGGCATCGTGGTAGTGTCTGCATCTTGGCTGAAAGGTGGTAAGATAAAGCAGATTGTTCAATAAGCAGGAATTCAAAGATAGAAATAGAGCAAATAAAATGAGGGGTCTTCACGTGGGAAGAAGTTAGGAAGTCTATTTTCGCTATTTATCAGAGTTTAACCCATGCATGGGCTTTATTAAGCATTTTCTCACTTTGCAATGGAATAACAAACAGGAATGATTTCAAATATAGTTGTTTTTTTATCAGGTTTTTTTTTTTTTTTTTAGATAGATGGAAAGGGGGGGAGAGAGAGACCTCATTCTCGGTAAAGTGTGCTCTCTACACCCCCCCCCCCATGTTGGAATAACTGACATGTACTCTGTACACGGAGATAGTTGTGACCTGCCTCTTACCTTCCAGGCTTAAGCCAAAGATTCACAATGCTTTTGTCTGAAGAGTACTGGGTTATCAATTCTATTTTTTCTCTTTAATTTTTTTATATTTATTAATTTTCCGTTTATTGCCCTTATTTTTTATTGTTGTAATTATTAATGTCATCGTTGTTGGATAGGGCAGTGAGAAATGGAGAGAGGAGGGGAAGACAGAGAGGTGGAAAGACAGACACCTGCAGACCTGCTTCACCGCCTGTGAGGCGACTCCCCTGCAGGTGGGGAGCCGGGGGCTCGAACCGGGATCCTTAAGCCTGCCCACTTGTGCTTAACCTGCTGTGCTACCGCCCGACTCCCTTCTTATCCTTTTTCCTCTTGCCAAAATTGACACCGGTCTGTAGGGATATTTATCTCAACAAAACAAAATAGCACAAATTAATAATAGCTGAGCACTTGCGACGAGGCAAATAATTCTATTTTCTTAATTATTTCTCTGCCAAACCCCAGGAGGCTGAGCTGATAAGTTCCTAGGAGCAAAAATGTGTAAATGGGGAACAAACATTCTGCCAAGGAGTGGTTGGACAAATGCCAGCTGCAGACTCCCCCCCCGTAAGACACTAACCCCCCATTTATAGAGTCCAGTGTGGTTCGCCTTTACCTCACAGCCCCAGATCACTTCAGGGATATCTTTAGCTATGGAATGAAAGGCTGAATATGGCAGGAGTTTCCCAGTTCCATCTTGCATGACCATTCTTCACTGAATTCCAGTGAATTTGAGCATAATAAGCTTCAAAACCCAGATGGAGTCCATGGTGAAACCACAGTGTTGCTTTCTACTTACTGAGAAACATTTCAAGGTCGAGGCACTTTTATCCCCTGGACAGAGGAAGGAAGGATGGAGGCATTTGTGCTGTGGAGAGGAGGCAGTCTGCCTCTTTATGGGATCTGCTATGCTTGGTGAGGTCAGTCTCTTCTGTCAAGGAAAAGGGTTTCATCTAAAGTCTTGGGATTGACTGAGAGAAGCAGAAGAGAGGAGGAATATTCTCCTGTGTCAGAGTCGCAGGGAGAACCTGGCAGCCGAGCCCGCCCAGTGTTCTGCACACAGAAGGGGTTGTGGCAGGGAGAGGCGGATTCGCTCTTCATTGATTGCAGACGGGATCGTCCTTGGGGAAATGGTCCTCTTTGAGGGAGGGGCAGGAGCACAGTCAGTACTGTGTACGTGGGACCATGAACAAGGGCCAGGGTTCAAGCCCCTGGTCTACACTTTCCAGAGGAAGCTTTATAAGCAGTGAAATAGTGCTGCAGGGATCTCTCCTTTTCTCTCCCCTTCCAGCTCCCCCTTCTATCACATAAAAGAAAGAAATTTAAAAAAGAAAAATAGATGGGTAAACCAGATACTGGGAGCAATGTACCATTCATGGAGGTCCCAGCTCCTACCAGCTGATGATGTGACTTTGTAAAGGTCATAAACGATGACAATTTGGTTGTTAATTCACTTATTTGCCTATTCATAAGATATAATGATGCCACCTGATATCTCTGGTGAGAAGTCACCAAAGATATATTTAATCCATTTCCTAAAGAATACTTTAGAATGTTCTGTCATGGTTTGTAGGGACACTTCCATAAGGTAGACAACTGGAAAATGTTTGCTGACATGGGAATACTGGCTATATGCAACTCCAGCAATGTTATATTAAGGAGAGAGATGGGATTATGCACTCTTTAAATTTTTTTAAAAAAATATTTATTTATTTATGCCCTTTTGTTGCCCTTGTTGTTTTTTATTGTTGTAGCTATTATTGATGTCATCCTTGCTGGACAGGACAGAGAGAAATGGAGAGAGGAGGGAAAGACCAAGAGGGGGAGAGAAAGACAGACACCTGCAGACCTGCTTCACTGCCTGTGAAGTGACTCCCCTGCAGGTGGGGAGCCGGGGGCTTGAACCGGGATCCTCACGCGGTCCCTGTGCTATGCGCCACATGTGCTTAACCCACTGCGCTACCGCCCAACTCCCTTTAAAAATATTTTTACTTATTATTGGATCATAACAGAAAGAAATTGAGAGGGAAGGGGGAGGAAGAGGGAGAGAGAGAGAGAGCTACAGCCCTGCTTACACACTTAAACCTGGGTCCTTGTGCACTGTAATGTATGCACTTAACAAGATGCCCCATTTCCTGGCCCCTGGAGACTTTTTTTTTTTTTTTTTACAATTTCATGAAAGTAGACTCATTAAAGATTTATGAACAGTTCACCAGTTCTGGAAACTTCTTACTGTACATGACAAACAGATCCTTTGGGAGGATTTAGGTGTTGAGTTCAACCACAAGATGATTCTGTACCACATTTATTAAATTCCTTTGCATTGTCTTTATATTCTATTTTAGTTTTAAGATTGATCCAAACCCCAACACACACTTTTGTGAAATATAAAGGTGATTTTATTTCTGGATAATGTTTAATGCATTTGGAATAGTGGAGATTCAGTGACAGGAGATTTCTTTCCTGAAGCTTTTAACCTTAAAAAGATCATAATATCAGTCAGTGGCACTAACTGACTATCTTTCTATGACTATCTTTCTATGACTATCTTTCTATCTTTCCCTTTTGTGGCCATATCAGAAGGTAATAGTATCAGACTTCAGATAAGCCCTCCTGACATTGTCCTTGTTGGGGGGGGATATCCTTTCAGAGGATACCCAAAAATGATAACTGGGATTCTTTGTTAAGAATTCTATTCACTGTAGTTCTGAGTCATGTCCTATTTAATGGTTCCCTTTACGGGTTTATAATGAAGCTCTGATGAATATGAAGTAAAAATAAGGATAACTGGTACCCAGACTTTATCACACATTTCACTAATACAAAGAGTTTTTTTTTTTTTTTCCACACTTGGCATAAAATCTTATAAAAAGTCATGTTGCTAAACAGAGTTCTGGCCTTGTGTTTTCCTTCTACCGTATTTATTGTAGACGGACTAACGATCAGGTCCTACAAAGAGAAGCACAGCTCTGTCTCCTGCTTGTGAACCTCTGGTATTCAACAAAGGAAATGTTACCAGCTCTGCAAATTTCTCTCCTTTAGAAATGAAATAAATCATGTGTGTGTGTGTGTGGGGGGGGGATAGCATAATGTTAGTGCAAAGAGACTCTCACGCCTTAGGCCTCAAAGTCTCAGGTTCAATTCCCTGCACCACCATTAAAAAAAAAAAACAAGCAAATCAGTACTCTGGTAAAAAATAAGTAGATTAATACAAAGTGTGCAAACACAGAGTCTGGGCATGAAAATAATAGTAAAGTATCTGGACTCTTCTTATCACTTTTAGGAATCTCAAGAGAGGGTAGCAAAACTATTCTAAAATCATGTCTGCATTCAGACTATGTCAACGATTCATCACTGTGTCTGTCAGTCCTGAGTGACTCTGTTGTTGGCAAATCACGAAACTGCCTTGAGGCCTCACTGTCCTTACTCAGAAGCATCAAGGGGTTTTAGATGGCCGGGAAAGGGGTTGCTCTTACACGTTTCTTTGGCCAGTCCGATGCTGGTTTCGTTGCCAAGCTCCACGTTCTGTCCCCACCTGCTGCACAGCTTCTGCCCAATCTCCCTCATTCTCTACTTTTTTGTTTTTCTGTCAGTCCAAAGATTTTCCTTCTCTGTCTACATTTCTACAATACGACATCCAGTTCTAATCTGATAAGTATAATTTGCGGTAAGGTGCTAATGATGGGAGGAATGGATTCATTTGCTACCTCCCTGAAAGAAAAATAAATTAAAATTTTTAAAAGGAGTGTTGGCACCACTTTTAGAAGGAATTCAAAGGTGCTACCATTTTTTGGTGGGGATATTTTAAGTGTTTTTGGTTGGTCTGGCTACTGGAAGATGTTACAGGATTAGTGGGGGGTGTATTCATTTTTAAAATTTATTTTTTATTGGGAGATTAATGTCTTATGGTCAACAGTAAATACCATAGTTTGTACATACATAACATTTTAGTGGGGTTCATTCTAAGCCTCACAACAGAGCAGTGGAGGGAAATTTAAATGTGGTAGTACTAAATATGTGGGCATACTTGCTGGATTTTTCCACTTGTTTTGAGTTGGCCCAGCATAAATCATTTGGGTACGTGGCATGACACAAAATTTTCTTTCGTGAAAGGCAGTAGAAGTGCATTTTTTTCTTCCAGGGTTATTGCTGGGACTCCGAATCCACTGCTCCTGAAGGTTATTTTTTCCCTTTGTTGCCCATGTTGTTTATCGCTGTTATTATTGTCATTGTTGTCATTGCTGTTGTTATTGTTGGATAGGACAGAGAGAAATCGAGAGAGGAAGGGAAGTGACCCCTCCTGCAGGTGGGGAGCCAGGGGTTCGAACTGGGATCCTTAGGCTGGTCCTTGTGCTTAGTGTCATGTGCACTTAACAGGCTGCATTACTGCCCAGCCCCCCAACACTGTATATTTTTATGAAGTATCTTCACCAAAAGTTATGGAAGAAGTTAGGCTATCACCCCCAGAACATGCCCAGCTGAAAAGGGTAGAGGGGTCACATGGATAGAAATAATACAGGACACACCCCAAAGTATTTGAACTTCATATTAGCAGTGAATAGTTTTTTTCCTTTTCCCTCCAGGGTTATCACTGGGGTTCAGTGCCTGCACTACCAATCCACTGCTCCTGGAGGCCATTTTTTTCATTGTTGTTACTTTTATTGTTGTTGTCATTGCTGCTGTTGTTGTTGGATAGGACAGAGCGAAACTGAGAGGGGAGGGGAAGACATAGAGGGGAGAGAAAGACACCTGCAGACCTGCTTCACCGCGGTGCAGTGACCCCCCTGCAGGTGGGGAGCTGGGGGTTCAAACCTGGGATCCTTGTGCCAGTCCTTGTGCTTCATACTTTGTGTGCTTAACCCGGTGTGCTACCGCCTGGCCCCAATGAATTGTTTTCATTGATTTATCCATTTACTTTATGAGACCGAGACAGGACAGCATACCATCCATTCAGCATAGGCAATACGAGGTGATGCTGAGTCGCCTCCTCAATCAACAAGTAGACATGACTTTTAGTAAATGGCATCATATATCTGGCAGGGGCTTATACTGAAAAAAAAAAATCATAGTTTATTATTTACTTAGTTATTTTTACTGGGTACTTACCATTTTATAGCACAGTTGTTGACACATAGCTGTTAATCACATATCTTACGTGATATGAGTCTACAAAATAGTCACTGGGTAGCTTGTCCTTTACTGGGGTCTAAAATGATGGATATAAAGCATTGAGGGTAGAGAATGAGAGGAAAGGGGGTCAGGCAGTGGCACACCCGGTTAAACGCACATACTAATAAGTGCAAGGGCCCACTCAAAGACCTCCTGCAAGAGGAAAGTTTTACAAGTGGTGAAGCAGGCCTGTAGGTATCTATCTTTCTATCTCCCACTCTATTTTCCCCTCCTCTCTCAATTGCTTTCTGTCCTTTACAATAAAATGGAAAAACAATGGCCACAAGGAGTGCAAGCATCAGTGACAACCTTGGAGGGATGGAGGGAGGGAGGGAGGGGGGAATAAGATGTATTCATATTCCTGTACTCAGATCCTAGGCCTGAAGAAGGTTAGATGATTTTTCTATTGCTGGACCACACAAAGGCAGCAAGAGTAATGCTTGTTTACTTCTGAGAAGAGAATGATGTTAACATGAACTCCCATTGATAGCTTTTTTAGCCATTCCCACAGAGAAAGCTCGTTTTTGTTTTGAAAAGAACTCTTTTTTAAACTAACGATTTGGGGAGAAAGTGTAAGAAGCACGTAGCCTTCTAAGCAAAATCACTTCATTGCTTGGAAGAAGGTTGAGAGACGGCTTGTTTCTGACTGAAACACAGGTGCAATTAGCCCTCTTTGAGGGTAAAGAAGTCCAAGACACTGAAGATCTTTGAGAAAGGCTCTGCACAGGGAACAGGGTGCTCAGGGAACGCAGGTGGATTCTAATGTGTATCCCTATGCCATTTGTAAAAAGGTCATTTTTTAAGCAGAGACATATGATTTCTCATTAAGTCTTTAATTCCAAATGGCAATGACAAAAGATGACAATGAGTTAAGGCCAGTCATTATGTACCCCTTAGGATAAGTTTGCTTTTTGATAAGATACAATATACTTACACACACACACACACACAACCCACATACAAGCACATACTCTGACACATACAGGTTGACAGAATGAATGCCTAAAAATCATAGTATCACACGTGGAATAAAATTTACACAATTTTCAACAGACAACACGTTTTACAAACTCTATAGAACATTTCTATCACTGTTACTGGACAAACAATTTAGAGCACTATTTAAACTGTACGTAACACAGGTGTCACTAGTAATTTATGGCAGATGCAGCACTCACACCATTGTGTCACTAAAATCTCGTTGAAAAGACCAAAATGGTGTAAAATAAAATGCTTAGGAAAAAAAAAGCCTTGTTTAACATCTCCTGAGAACTCTGCACTATTTTCTTTCTTTTTTTTTTTTTTCTTGCAACCACAAAAGAAAAGACTTTATTTCAGACCATAAAGCAGCAGCACTTGGACCACCAGTCTGGACAGTACACCTCCAGTACCGGGGACTGGACTTGTTCAGGTGAAAGAAAAGGCAGAGAATGCGAGTCGACTTTTCCTTTCTCCACTAAGCAACCCACTTCCAGAGCTCCAAGCACTCCCTGTTGGGTGGCCATTTACAGAGGCTCTGGTTGCCCAGCAGCTCTTGATAGCCATTTTGCAGACTTCAAAGTGACTGGTTTGGAAGTGGCACGCCCGGCCCCATTCCATTTGGTATAGCAGACGTTGAATCAACTATAGCGAAAGAGGGTAACGGTGGGAGTTTTACTTTAAGAAAAAAAAAAAAAGAACAATAAACAAACCAAAGAACTAGAGTTTCTCAATCAGGGTACTCTTGCTATTTGGGGCCACTTAATTCCTTGTTGCAAGGGGTCGATGGGGGGTGGGGGGGCCTGTGCACAGTGAGAGATGAAGCAGCAGTCCTGGTTGCTACCCCTAGATACCAGTAGCACTACTTCTTGCACGTCAGGACAACAAAAATGTCTCTAGACTTGGATAAATTGTCCCCTGGTTGAGAAGCACAATTAAAAAACAAAACAAAACAACAACAACAAAAAACCACCTTTCCACCTTTCCATTCCCGTCAGTTTCTTTCTGTGCCTGCAGAGGCGCGCACTATGCTCCTATGTGTGGTTTTGGTGTTGGCAAGTGGACTGTCTGGTCTACCCTTTTATGTCAAAAAGGCCATAAAGAAACTGATGGGAATGCACTATTTTCTATTAGCAATTCAAAACACGAGAGCTTGACCAGTGGAGAGCGCCTTTGAATGAATGACCAAAGGTTAGAAGATAGTGTCATTGGTTCTGTAAAACACTAGAACTAAAAATTTCATGAAAACATGCATTTCCTGAGACTTCCAACTCCCAGCTATGAAATCCTAACAGGAGAGAATCTGAACAGGTAACCCTAACACATCAGGACCTTAAACCATTTAAGACAACTTCAAAGGGTGATCCATGTTTGCAATTTATATTCAAGTTCGACTTTTCTTAGCATGTAGTGTAATCACCAACAGAGTAAGACTTTAACTGCTAGACATTTCTCCTTTGTGGGTGTCTTAGTTTTATTGATTTTTCTAGTGATGGTTCTCTTAAATATTTAAATACCAAATAATTTTTAAGTTTGAGCTACAATAACATTAGACTCAAACTGAGTGGTTAGATGATAATTCTCCCTAGACTGTTGTAAATGAGATGTGCATGTTGAGTGTGTGTGTGTGTGTGTGTGAGTGTGTGTGTGTGTGTGTGTGAGTGTGAGTGTGTGTGTGTGAGTGTGTGTGTGTGAGTGTGTGTGAGTGTGTGTGTGAGTGTGTGTGTGTGAGTGTGTGTGTGTGTGTGAGTGTGTGTGTATGTGAGTGTGTGTGAGTGTGTGTGTGTGAGTGTGTGTGTGTGAGTGTGTGTGTGAGTGTGTGTGTGAGTGTGAGTGTGTGTGTGAGTGTGTGTGTGTGTGAGTGTGAGTGTGTGAGTGTGTGTGAGCGTGAGTGTGTGTGTGTGTGTGTGTGTGTGCGTGTGTGTGTGTGTGTGTGTCTACACAGAGGCACATACATACTCAACACATGAAGCTCTGACACATGCACTCTCAGGTGGCACGCCACAAAATGTTGGCATTCCCAGTATGGCTGCAAGTTTTTTGAGATCATCATCTAGAATGCCTTAAGGTCTCTGAAGAGATGCCTGCTCATCCTCTGACTTCTTGCGATTGTACAGTAAGAAGGGAGACAAGATGGTGAAGGTTGAAGTAGTCATCATAGTGGCCCTTCACTATTACAGACAGGAAAGCACACCTGCAAATGATCTCCTCCTTGTTTGCCTCGCATGCTTTTTTGATTTCCTGTTGTATATTGAGTAAAAGTTGGACTTAGTTTCTCTTTAGCTAGTTAGTTTTTTTGTGGTGTAAAATCTTGAGAAACCAGGAAAATAAGTGCACCAAGATGCAGCTTCTAACATCTTGGGGCCTATCGGTAGCCCTTGTGCTCCCAGCTCTCTGAAAAATACTGTTCAGCAAAGACAAGGAACCTACAGACGGAGGGTGGTTCTGACAGTGTGCTGTCAGTCCTCACCCCAACTCTTGACTGAAGACCCAGGGCCAACTCCCCAAGGTTGCTCCAAGGCAGTGTCAATAAGAAAAGATAGCCAAAGTCACCTTCCCCTCATTTCACTTTCCAAGGAATCTTTTCGAGTAAACTTTTTTTTGACCTGTTTTTGTGTTTTGTTTTGTTTTCAGCTGGAGGACTATGGTTTTGTCTACCTGCTCCATCCTTTAGAAATTAAGGCAAGTCCACTGGTTCTCCATGACTGCTAAATAGGTACTGTGTCCACAAGGAAACCCTAGCACAGCCTTGAGAGAAGCCTTCATAAAGCAAGGTTTCTATTTTTGTATTGTTAATATAGCGATAAAAAGCTTTTTCCTGTCAAGACATTGAGCAATCGGCCTAATGCGTCAGCATGCTTGTCTGTCTTTCTCCAGCACCCAGATGACAAATACGGTGAAGCTAATTCTAAGCGAACATTGTAAGAAAGCATCTATGTTCAGGAAAATATTACAGCTAGGCCTATAGCCAATTCATGTTCATATATAGGCTTCAAGATCTGTTTTCTGTCACTTTTAAAAGTTAAGTCCTTATATCACTGCGAGTGTTTGGCTCAAAATCCTCCTGAGGAATGAATAAGGTGGGTTTTGAGAAGTAAGAAGATATGCCCCCCCCCCCAAAGAAATTTACTAGAAAGGAATCTCAGTAATCCACAGTCCTATTTAAAAGAATTCATATCCAACTGCACTTAAAAAGCAGACAAAGGAGAAAGCACAATAATACTCTCAGCAGAGGGGCAGGGAAGGCAGAAAGAAAACTGCCCTTGCAAACAATTCTCACACTAGCGTATTGCTGCAGAATATTTTAATACAACTATACTTTCAAGGGTCCTGGCACTCTTTTCAGACACAGCTAAGGGCCCCTGTGCTGATATTACTAAGGAATATTTATGTTTTCATTTGAAGTGTGACTGTTTCTATGTGTACTTGTTTGCACTATCTTCCTTCACGGGCACCTGTTTATTGTGTGTGGCAGGATGTATTCACACAGAAGGACTATATGTCATACCTGCAGGGCATATAATGCATGCTACTTGGTCTATCGTGCACACTTACATGTGATTTTCTAAACAATATTTCTATATGGACAAACAATTACTATTCCTTCCGTGAAGTTGCTAACAAATGCTGTTTTCTGATGCTGAGTATTTATAATCTTGTGACCAACTCTTGATTAATATAATCTTACATAAATAATCTTGGAATCAGTTCTCTTATCTAGATCTAAGAGATTAAGCCACATGTCCCACATTAAAATTAACTGAAATTAACTGGGTTTTGAGTTATCAGATTTCACAAACATACCAAAGAGGAAACAACAATTAAGGTTACATCCCCATTCTTCCTGTAGACTGAAAGTATCCAATGTTGGATGACAAAAACATTTTGTGAAAAATTTGCCTTTGCCCCAGACTCAACCCGGGGGGTAAGATAGAACCAGAAGCAATGATTCAGTGCAAATTTTCAATAACTCTGCCCAGGTCAGACCTATTTTAGAATCTCCTGAAGATGTTTATGGGCCCTTGAGGCTTAATGGAGACAGACTCAGAAACATTGCCCTGACTCTTAAAGCTACCTTTACTTCTTCCTCAGCCCCAAGTGAGAAGCTTAAATCAAAGCTTCTTAAGATATGTTTTTCAGAATCTGGGCTCTAGATATATGTCTTTGTTGTTGTTGTTTGAAATCTAAGTTTTCTAGGAAAGCTTTTAAATCAAGAGAGTCGGTGTGAAGAGCTCTGGTGAAAGTTCTTTTCAGAATTTTGTTAACTATAAGACAACTGTCACAATTTTGTGTTTACTGACCATTTTTAGAGCAATATTAAGATATTCCTTAATTAAAATAAAATTTAAATGTTTTCTTCTCTCCTATTTTCAGTCTAGAATTGGCACAAATAGTTCTTCCAGATTTTTTTTTTACTCTACATATTATAGCTGCCTTAAATAGAAATACTGTGAAACACGATTATTTTCATATAACACAAAACCACTGGTTATGGCCTCCAATATTACTGATGCAGGGGTCTCATTTAATGCATATTTTCAATGACCAAAACTTAGCAATGATTTTTTTGATTGCAATGACTACAGAATACTATACCAAATTCCACAAAACAAATAAATATCGGTACAACAACATAATACATATTATTTTGGGCATTCAATTGTTTAGAGTTCCACACAACATCTGGTTCAAAGAAGCGAGCGAGAGAGTGAGCAAAAGGTATCAGTTAGAGAACACAGACAACAGAGGAGCCAATGGCTGAAATCAGAAGCACAATCAAATAAACACTCATGGGTATTACATTACAAAGACTAATTCTGAGAAACAGAAGTCACTGGTCTTTTGACCTTGAACACTAGCAGTAGATTTTGCTCATCAAATGGGAAATGAGATATTTATAGTAATGCAGAATATTTTAATTATCACTGAAGAAATGGCTTCTCCCTTTGCCCACCCACTACTGGTACAGATACCCTTAGAGACTCTGGCATGGAAGGTCAACGTATTTAAAGATAATTTATGCCTAAAACAATGGGCCATTTCTGTCTGACTCAGGAACACTCCACATGGTATTATCAAGTATTGGCTTCTCCTTCCTCGAAGATGTAGTTGAGCTTGATGACAGTGCTGATGAAATCTCCAAGTTCTACAAAATCAGCAGTGACGATGTTGATACCGCTCTCTCCTGGCTTCTGAGTGCGAACCCATTGCATCATGGCTGGAAGAGCTCTGAAAAAGTAAGAGAAAGAGAAGTCAAAAAGGTTTGGGACTACTTTCTAACCACACAGCTCCCTCCCAGCTTCCCGCTAGTCTCACTTATAAAAGTGAACACCCCAACTATGGGTAAGCAATGGGGGAAGAATAGATAGTGACACATTCTGAACATTTAAGAGACTGCAGAAGAAATGGTTATCTGCTGATCCAAATTGGACTCTTCACCTTTGAATGTCTCAAATGCTGTGAGAGTTTCTAGTGAAGTTGGTTTTTGCTGTTGTTTTCTGAGTAAAGTAATAACTTGGTTTTAGTATGGTGTGATTGCAATTTTTGACGCTATCGAGTACAAATTCTGAAACAACTCAGGTATCCAATGACAGGTGATTGGCTAAGAAAGCTGTGATCTATATATACAATGGAATGGAATGTCACTAAGTTATTAAGAATAATAAAGTCATCTCCTTTACCTTATCTTGGATGAAGCTTGAAGGAACCATGTTAAATGAGATAAGCCAGAAAGAGAAGGGTGGATATAGGGTGACCTCACTCATGGGCAGAACTTAAGAAGTAAGACCAGATGGTGTATTGCATCAAAGTAAAAGACTCTGGGGTAGGTTGGGTTGGGGGGATGGTTCAGGTCTTGGAATAAGATGGCAGAGGAGGACCTAGTTAGGGTTGTATTATTATGTGGAAAACTGGGAAATGCTATAGATGTACAAACTATTGTACTGTCGACTGTAAAGCATTAATCCCCCAATAAAGAAATTTAAAAAAAAATAAAAAGAACAGAAAGAAGAAACACAAAGTAGAATTTAGACTGAAGTTGGTGTGTGGCACCAAAGCAAAGGACTGTGGCAAATTAGCAGACTTTCAGGTCTACAGAACATTAGCTTAGCTCTTTGTTCTCCAATCATGCATGAGGACCCCAAAGCCTCACCCACCAAACCCCTCCCTGTCCTTATTCCCCACAGTTGTTTGTTTTTGTACAATACACAAAATCCAAACACAACCATCTAAAGAGGTCTGTGTAGACGTATCTTCAGAGCATTAGTTTTTTCCCTCTTCTTTATCTATTTATTTATTACTTTTCTTCAGAGCATGTAATTTTTAATAGCCAAAACTTGGAAGCAACCCAGGTATCTGACAACAGATGAGTAGCAAAGAAAATTGTGTTATACATATACGATCAAATACTAATCAGCTTTTAAGAATGACGAAGTCATCTCCTTTGCTTCAGTTTGGACTAAGATTGAAGGAATTATGTTAAAGTAAACCAAAAAGAGAATGATGAATACAGGATGATCTCACTCATAGGCAGGTTCTATCTTTCTCTCTCGCTCTCTGTCTCTCCTTCTTCTCTCAGTTTCTCTCTGTCCTGTTCAATAAAAATGGAAAAATGGCTGCCAGGAGCAGTAGATTCATAGTGCAGGCACAGAGCCCCAGCAAGAACACTGGTGGCCAAAAAAAAGAAAGTATAAAAGAATAGGTGATCACTTTGGGAAGAATGGCTATTCAACATCAACATACACACACATCTTGAGAGTTAAAAGGTGGAGTGGCAGAAAGTGATGGAGTCATTGCTCACTCTGTGTTAACATTACGTGAGGTCATGGAATCCATTGCTCACTCTGTGTTAACATTACGTGAGGTCATGGAATCCATTGCTCACTCTGTGTTAACATTACGTGAGGTCATGGAATCCATTGCTCACTCTGTGTTAACATTACGTGAGGTCATGGAATCCATTGCTCACTCTGTGTTAACATTACGTGAGGTCATGGAATCCATTGCTCACTCTGTGTTAACATTACGTGAGGTCATGGAATCCATTGCTCACTCTGTGTTAACATTACGTGAGGTCATGGAATCCATTGCTCACTCTGTGTTAACATTACGTGAGGTCATGGAATCCATTGCTTACTCTGTGTTAACATTATGTGAGGTCATGGAATCCCTGGGTTGGTTGGTTACAGAAAAGTCCTGAGCAATTGGATCACTTCCGTAGAGCCCAACTCATTAGAGCAACGATTCCTCAGCTGGTCTGTATGACAGTCAGCATCCAAGGCCCTGAATTAGGAATCACTAGTTGGTGTCCCCATGGATATGTTTTCAGAGAATATAAGAGTGTTCTTTGATTCTCTATAAAAGATACAAACTACTTGAAGAATTGATGAATCATTGTTTTTGGAATAACTTATCCTAATGATATTTACATTAAAATGCCACTTATCTGAGTCAGGAGAATACTGCTATTCTTCTATTTAGATGGGCTCTGCAAAAGTGAGTGTGATACCAAAGCAAAAGTCAGCAGTGATTACAAGTTTAATCTTGAATAGTCTTAAGGAGGGTTTTGTTAAACAAGCAGACTCAGTATACTAAACCTAAACTAGAAAAAGTTACACCACCTATGTACAGTACCTTGTCCTGACCTTTTTCATGATTTCATTTCTTAAAAATGCTTTTCTTTTTTTGCCTGCACCACGGAGATTTAATCAGAAAGCTGATGCATTTGTTCTTGCACTGTTTGCATGGAACTTTATTTATACATGGAATGTTTCATTGTCACTGGCCTTCCGTCCAAAGAGCCAATTTTTGTGGATTTTTGGGGGGATTGAAACAATTCATAATTAATGATGAATATGCAAGTTCTGATTAAGTACTAGTTATGCCTCATGTTGACTCGATTACCAGAGTGAACTGAAAAGTTTGTTCTTTGATAATAAAATGTTGGCCCAACAGCTAATGACATTAAGCTTTGTATTCTGTTCACATATTCACAAAAGATCATTGTCTGGCTCTGAGAAGTCTTATAGTTCTATGAAATCCTAATAAAGATACTGATTACTGTTATCTCTATCTCTATAGTTCAAAAGTTGCTTGTAACATTTTGGATACCATTAAATAGCAATATGAAAAGAAATATTTCTACATGAAGTCCTGTAATGCCGGAAGACAATGTAATTTTCTGTGAATCTGTGTAGGACTAGCTTAGCATAGATTTCTGAAAAGCTCTGCATGGACACAGCCAAGTGTGAATGTACAAGTACTGCAATATTGGCTCAGAAGTGCTTCCCATATTCTAAACCTCATTTTTTCACTAGCCACTGAATGTTAACGTGAACGTCATATACTTATTTTCAAGACCTACTAGGAGAAGCATCACTTCGCGAAACATAAAAACTTGGGCAAAGTCATAGCCCTAATATCCAAAACGAATTCAGGCTGTTTTTATTCAAGCCTCAGCAGGTGTCACCTTCACTCTTTCAAAATGGGAATAACCGTGAGGAATGAGTTAGTTTGTGTATGTAAGTGCTCAGTGAGTGGCTAGACTTCTGTGAGTGAAATTGAGTAGAAACAGCCTGTGTAGTGCTCTGCAAACCACAGAAGCTTGGAGAATGACAGATGGGAATTCTGCCACCAGTACCCAGCTGTGACATAGGTATGATGGGGAAACGAGGCTGAAGGGTTCCATACACCTGTCACAGTTCCAGACAAAGACAGAAGGTAAGCAGGGTGCTGGATAGGTCAGGGCGGGATTGATAATGGGGCTTGAAAGGACTTTGTTACCTGAGGACATAGTTAGAACAAACATTTAGTGTGATTTTTCTCATCACAGATCCTAAATAGTAGGCAGAAGACTAGGTCCGGAATTCGGTTTTGAAATATAAAGTCTCAAAGCCCTTCTCTGGTGAAGCTCTCTTGAGAAATGTCTCTTCAAACAGACTGCAGGGTTCTTAGAAGAGAAACAGAGAAGTCTAACAGAAGCCTGGAGCCTCCTTCCTTCTAGAAAACAACACAGGAGACAGGAGAGGTGCAGGGGGCCAGATCCATTGATGTGCTGGCTTTGAGAACTTGTTTGGAAAAGATTTGAAAGGAAAAAATGTCGGAGTTGAAGTGCGAAGTTCAGTGAGCCTTTGGTGTGCTAAGCTTGGCTGACTAATTCATGCCAGCATCCTGCTAAGAATGCTTCTATCAGCTCCCAGTGTTTCTAAGGCTAAAGATCAGTCATTATCTGACCTACAGGCTCCTGAACAATGGCTAGGAGGCCTGCTCCAGCGTTCGCTCTCCTGACTGAGTTCTGGCCACATCCTCCATCCTCCTGCCCAGCCCTGGCCCCTCCCCCCCCCCCCCACTATCTTCTGGTTCTGCATTTGCTCTTCTCAGCTAGTTCAGTTTTCCTCCAGAAACAAGAGTTACTAACTGGGTTGTTTTATCTTTGCTTATCTTTCTTTTCTTTCTTCTTCTTCTTCTTCTTCTTTTTTTTTTTTTCTGCTTAAACATGCTTTCTGGGAGTCGGGCTGTAGTGCAGCGGGTTAAGCGCAGGTGGCGCAAAGCACAAGGACGGGCATAAGGATCCCGGTTCGAACCCCGGCTCCCCACCTGCAGGGGAGTCGCTTCACAGGTGGTGAAGCAGGTCTGCAGGTGTCTGTCTTTCTCTCCTCCTCTCTGTCTTCCCCTCCTCTCTCCATTTCTCTCTGTCCTATGCAACAACGATGACATCAATAACTACAACAATAAAACAAGGGCAACAAAAGGGAATAAATAAAAAAAATATATATATATATAAAAAAACATGCTTTCTTTCCCCCAAGCAATGAAAATCTATCTTTCCTTTCCCTTCCCTTCCCCTCCCCTCCCCCCCCCTTCCCCTCCCTTCCCCTCCCTTTCTTTTTGCCTCCAGGGTTATTGCTGGGGCTCAGTGCCTGCACCAGGAATCCACTGCTCCTGGAGGAGGACATCTTTTTTTTTTTTTTCCATTGTTTTTGTTGCTGTTATTATTGCTGTTCAATAAGACAGAGAGCAATCAGAAAAGGAGGGGGAGACAGAGAGGGAGGCAGACAGACACCTGCAGACCTGCTTTACTGCCTGTGAAGCGATCCCCCTGCAGGTGGGGAGCCGGGGGCTCGATCCGGGATCCTTGTGCTCCATACTATGTGTGCTTAACCTGGTGTGCCACTGCCTGGCCCTCAAGACCTATTTTTCGTGCCCCTTGACTTGATGAACGTACTTACCTTTCAGGTGATAGTGTAGATGCCACTTCTTTAAAACACTAGTCAGGGAAGCCAGATGGTGGTGCACCTGGTTAAGCACACACAGTACTAAGTGCATAAATACAAGGACCTGGGTTTGAGCCCTCAGCTCCCCACCTGCAGGGGGGATGCTTCATGAGCTGTGAAGCAGGTCTGCAGGTGTCTCTCTTTCTCTCTCCCTCTCTATCTCCCCTCCTTTCTCAAATTCTTTCTGTCCTATCCAATAAAATGGTAAAAAAAATGTCTGCCATGAGCAGTGGATTCATAGCTTTACCCTGGAGGCAAAACAAAGAACCACTAGTCAGAAATCCAATTATAGTGATGTATTTTTTTTTCGTCATAATCTTCCTCCCCAGCTCGAGTACAATTTATTTAAAGGTAAGAATGGCCTGGGTTCTTATCATGGATGCTTTTGCAGAGTTTAAGTTTCTCATACTTTGCTGGATAGGAAACTGCAGGCCCCTCCAGTCTCTCTGCCGCCTGAAGTATACCCATGTAGGCCAGATTCCTGTGACCATATCTGTGTAGGGCATAGAACAATCAAAGGCACAACTCAACAGAGAATCGGCCTGAACGGTTTTCTCTGTGGCTGCAGAAGGATGATCTCTATCTTTGATTTCCTCAAATTCTCTGCTCAGATCAAGCTCAAACTCCACTTGTGGACTGATAAAGAGACCTACTCAACAAGTACTACAGCACCTTTTCTGGGATGGACATTCCTCTATCTGTTGGTGATACAAAGCTGATCAGAAAATCACACAGCTCTTGATCTTCTGGTACTGTAGAACAGAGATTCATTAAACTATAAAAACAAACAGAACTACCATATTAGCTGGGTTGGTGCTGAGAGAGGGATTGTAGCTCTGCTTCTGACTACAGTTATGTGCTCTATTTATACCTTTGCATAAATTATGCAAACCCTCTGAGTTCTAATTTTCTCTAATTATAAAATTCAGAATAATAACACACTCAGTGATGGCATCTACATTCATACCTAAGAGCCTAAGAGTAGTTCATCATAAATCCTCAGGCACAGCCGTGATGCAGGCTCCCTTGTCAGACTGTAGAATGAACACACTGACAGATGTCACAGGACAGGCTAACTCCTGCCTCTGTCCTAACTATCCAAGCTGTTCTAGTCTTCAGTGGGACAGATTCCAATTCTTCAGGAATACATGGAAGCTATTCCTCCTGTGCTGGGCTGGTTGTTAGTTTAGTTCGTACTTGTTAAACAAAAATGAATGCTGTCAAATCAACTCAAAAGTCTTACCTATCTGCCTCTTTGAGGATGGTAACAGGAGGCCCCTCCTTTTTTTGTTGTTGTTGTGGAATGGAAGAAAGCTATTAAAATCCATTTTCAATTAAAAAAGGATTATAGAAACTACAAGAAAAACTGCCTAGAATTCATAAAATGCATTGTGTCTTCCGGCTCAGCATCCTCACCCCAGTTAATGTTCCAGAATAAACCATAAACCCTGCCAGGAAACAGAGTCTGAGCACGACCAGCCCTCCAGCAGGAGCCTCCTGCTTTGCAAGAGTTCCTTCTGTCTGTTCATGTTCCAAGGAAGCCAAGTAGAAGGCAAGCTTTTCAGACTCTAACCAAGAAAACTGTCCGTTAATTAATAAGATGCAGAATGTCAGGAAGCTGACATTACACCTGTTGAACTTCCATGTGGTATCAAATAGTCTCATCTCACAGTTTCTTCTCCGGTGCCAAGCAGCCCCTCACTCAGCTTAAATAAACACTCAGGGAATCTGGATCCTCAAAGCTGAGAAGGAATTTCCTCTATGCAAAGCACCTGCTAGCAATTGCCCTTCCTTTCTGCTTTGCACAGGGATTTCTCCTTGCAAAGATCTGTTCCGGAGCAGGACTTGTGCTGAAATGGAGTTTCTACATGTCTGTTTTTGTTTTCAGGGAATAAATATTCAAGGACAACCAAAGTATATCCTTTGCCTCTCAATGCTTCCCAACTTGGAGGTCTTAGATATAGGGATTTCAGAGGTAGGAGTGTTGAAAGCCTTGACAGAAGGGGCAGGTTGATATGCTGCAGTTATATAGCAGACTTTGTGTCTGAGGACTACAGGTACCAAGTTCAGGCCCCTGTACCACCATAAGCTACAGCTGAACCATACTCTGAACTCTCACTCATTCCATCTCCCTCTCTCTTTATCTCTCTCTCTCTGTTTCTTTCATTAAAATAAATAAATCTTGAGAAAAAACTGGTAATAGTCACAGAAGAAGCATGGTCACATGACTGACTTTTTCTTTACTGCTAACAAAATTCTATTTATTGCTGTGCAGATGTCCCCTCAGGCTAGTGCCAGTTCCCCGAGAGTTGGGACATTCTCGGAATGCCTGTTCTGCCATGTTGTCCCCTCAGGCTAGTGCCAGTTCCCACGAGAGTTAATATGATATTCTCGAAGTGCCCTTCCCAACCAATCCTGTCCTGGCTCGTCACTCCTGGTTTTTGCCCTATAAAGCCTTTCTTCTTCCGCCTCTCTCTCTTGCCCGCTTTTCACTTCAGTGATTAGACACAAGGAAGGTTGCTGTGCTAGGCTGCCATTTTGGCTAGTTCCACGTGGCCCGAACCACTGTGCTCTCGCCCAACTCTGAGGTGTCCGCGCGAATAAAGAATTGTGTTCCCTCTCCGCTCCAGATCTCCTCTCTCTCTCTCTCTCTCTCCTCCGCAGCGCAGCATGACAATTTATCAGTTTTAGTATTGATTGCCTATTGCTTACTGGAAGTTCTAGTGGAATTATTTATGTCTTTCATTTTTTTACTATTGGGAAAATAAGTTGTAACTTATAAATATAAATTCACTGAGAAGAGGACTATGCAGGGAGAGTTGTGTAAGAGGCCCTTGCTGCTGAACTCCTGGGAATTACTGATTGACTGCACTCATTAGTTCTTTCATACAAAAAATATTTACTATATGCCAGTTATGTGGCTGAAATTGGGACAGATATGGAGATATACCAACATGGTCTTTTTATTTATTTATTTATT
The DNA here is from genome assembly GCF_950295315.1 of Erinaceus europaeus. Lineage (NCBI taxonomy): Eukaryota > Metazoa > Chordata > Mammalia > Eulipotyphla > Erinaceidae > Erinaceus > Erinaceus europaeus. The sequence goes on from NW_026647739.1 coordinate 39,855, forward strand.
TATTTATTTATTTATTTATTTATTTATTTAAATTTCTTTATTGGGGGAATTAATGTTTTACATTCGACAGTAAATACAATAATTTGTACATACATAGCATTTACCAGTTATCCACATAACAACACAACTCCCACTAGGTCCTCTGTCATCCTTCTTGGATCTGTATTCTTCCCCCCACCCCCCCAGAGTCTTTTACTTTGGTGAATACGCCAATTCCATTTCAGGTTCTACTTGTGTTTTCTCTTCTGATCTTGTCTTTCAACTTCTGCCTGAGAGTGAGATCATCCCATATTCCTCCTTCTGTTTCTGACTTATTTCACTTAACATGATTTTTTCAAGCTCCATCCAAGATCAGCTGAAAACGAATTCACCGTTCTTAATAGCTGAGTAGTATTCCATTGCGTACATATACCACAACTTGCTCAGCCACTTATCTGTTGTTGGACACCTGGGTTGCTTCCAGCTTTTGGCTATTACAAATTGTGCTGCCAAGAACATATGTGTACACAGATCTTTTTGGATGGATATGTTGGGTTCCTTAGGATCTATCCCCAGAAGAGGAATTGCAGGGTCATAGGGTAGGTCCATTTCTAGCCTTCTGAGAGTTCTCCAGACTGTTCTCCACAGAGGTTGGACCAATTGACATTCCCACCAGCAGTGCAGGAGGGCTCCATTGACCCCACAACCTCTCCAGCATTTGCTGCTGTTAGCTTTTCTGATGTGTGACATTCTCACAGGAGGGAAGTGGTATCTCATTGTTGTCTTTATTTGCATTTCTCTGACAATCAAAGACTTGGAGCATTTTTTTTGTGTTTCTCGGCCTTTGGATCTCTTCAGTGGTGATATTCTGACCATATCCTCTCCCCATTTTTGGATGGGGTTATTACCAACATGGTCTTTATTTGGATTATGGAACTAATCATAGAATTACCTTGGGAGTCGGTGGTAGCGCAGTGGGTTAAGCGAATGTGGCGCAAAGTGCAAGGACCGGTGTAAGGATCCCGGTTTGAGCCCCCAGCTCTCCACCTGTAGAAGAGTCGCTTCACAGGTGGTGAAGCAGGTCTGCAGGTATCTATCTTTCTCTCCCCCTCTCTGTCTTCCCCTCCTTTCTCCACTTCTCTCTTTCCTATCTAACAACAACATCAACAACAATAATAACTACAACAACAATAGAAAAACAAAAGGGCAACAAAAAGGGAAAAATAAATATGAATACATACACACACACATATATAATTACCTTACCTTCTCCAAATAGAAACTGATTCATAGCTTTTCATGGAAAAATTGGAAAATGGAGATGTCCATGAAACCGCTTTTGGTATCATGAACTAGCTACTTGGCACACATGCCAATTTTAACAGAAATATCCCACAAACTCTGATAAATTCAGTAGGATAAATAACTATTCTCCAAGGACTTACATGTTAAGTGAGTATTTACTAAGTTTTGATGGAATACCAGCAGTCAAGACAGGGGCAGAGTGATTTTGGGTAGGTCATTTGACTGACACAACAATCATTTTCTTCACTGTATAATGGAGTTAATAATAGTACAGAGCTCATAATGTCTTTGCAAGAACTGAAGCAATTCATTGTAGGAAGGAAGTCTGACACAGAGGTGAAGAGTGATAAGTTGGAGTGAAATATTTGAATTCAAATTTTGACATTCTCATTCATGCCCGTGTTACTCTGGGCAAGTCAGTTAGCTCTTCCATTTTTACTAGTGAAAGTGAATTAAAAAGTTGAAGTCACATGCAGGCTAACTAGAATAATGTGCATATAACACATCATGGGAAATATCTCAGTAAATGTCAGCTGCTGTTCTACGGCAAGTATTAATGAACAGCATCTCTGTTACATGAAGACAGTCAATCAATGTTAGGCAACTTCATTTGCTCCTAGTTTTAGATGAAGGCTAGTCATTGACAAATTTTCTCTGTGTAGAGTTGTGATGACAGTGATGGGATGCTCAAATCTCCCAGATTTAAAAAAATATATTTATTTATTTACTCCCTTTTGTTGCTCTTGTTTTTTTTTATTGTTGGAATTATCATTGTTGTTACTGATGTCATCATTGTTGGATAGGACAGAGAGGAACGGAAGAGGGAAGGGGAAGAGACAGGGGAAGAGAAAGATAGACACCTGCAGACCTGCTTCACTGCCTGTGAAGTGACCCTCCTGCAGGTGGGGAGCCAGGGACTCCAACCGGGGTCCAGTCCTTGCACTTTGTGCCACCTGTGCTTAACCTGCTGTGCTGCTGCCCGACTCCCCAAACCTCCCAGATTAAAGATACTTTCACTGCCCCACCTGCTGGGGTGTTGTGGCCATCTGCTGTTAATGGTGTCTCAGTGTAAGAAGTACTTTCAGGCAAAGTGAGTCACATCTCTCTAGATCACATACTCTTTGGGGTCAACACACAATAGTGCTTCTTGTAGAAGAGCGCATGGATGCCCTTGGCCCGAGGTGGGAGGATGCTGGCAGTTGATGCTAACTCCAAAGTTTTATCCCTTGAATGCGTCACAGCCCAGCTTCTCCCCTCACTCCCTTTGGCCCTAAAGGACTTCAGAATACAACTTCTGCACACAGAGCTCAGTATTTTAGAGTCTGTTTCTTAGGAAACTTAACATACTGGTCTCTCTGACTGCCATGGGAGGCAATTTTGTGATGAGTAGACTCTGTCATGCCTAGTAATTCTCTCAAAGTGGCCCTGGCAACCTTAATGAGACAGATTAATTAAAACCACATTTCCTGTTCCAAATGCAAAGTAGGACATACACTGATTTGAGGGCAATTCTTTTGGGTAGAGGAAAGGCAGGAAACACCTGAGAAACACTGCATTTGTGAGACTACTTTTGCATCCTCTGCCAAAGCAGAAAGACACGGTCAGATTACTATGACCAGAGTGCCTCATCACAGTTGTCTGATAAAAATTCCCTCTGAAACAAGCTGTGATTTAATGTATGAAAGGTTCAGAAAATCCAAACCTACTTCTAAAGGAAATATTTGTCATGGAGAATTTTCTAGTCCAAATTGCCCAGCAAAAGCCAGAGGGTATTTATTCCATTGTCACATCTTTCTGTGTCTAGAGAGGACTTTGGGCAAATTCATGTTCCTGACATGTTCTCTCAAAGATGACTGTGTTTATCGCACCCAAATCAGATGTTCAATTTCAAAAAGCCAGATTCAGAAATTTTTTACTCCTTAGAGAAAGTGCTAACAGGCAGATGAATAGAAACAGTAGAATTTGACTGTGATACCCCACGTGCTAATGTGTTCATGTGAATGTAGACCCTACTAATCATGCATAATTATCAGAGGTGATGTCTTTGGCCTTTTCCTCTTCAGTCAGTGACAACTGCATGTGCAAGGAGTAGAAGAAACTGTCATCTTTCTGCAAAAGCATAGCATTCACTAGAGAATTCGTCTTCGAGACAGCAGGCTTTCAAATTATTTAACACTACCAATAAAGTCTAACGTTTCAGTCAATCTGTCTGAGAAGATTGCTTTCCACTGTGTTACAAACTGGCTATATCTTTGGGAAATAAGGCTATCTGATACTATTTATTTTTTTGTTTTTTAAATCTTTATTAGACAGTTTGTAAGAGGTGGCAAGATTATAAGATTACAGGGGGACTTTGCCATACTGTGCTCCTCACCAAAGTGCTATGCCCTCTGCCAAGGACAGCAACAAACAGGTCTTCAGCCTTCCAGACATTTTTTAACAATTATTCGTTTCAGTGGCCTACATCAACTAAACATGAAGTGACAGGTGTTGGCAAAGTTGTGAAGAAAAGGGAACTCTGCTCTACTGTTGGTGGGAACATAAACTGGGGCAGCACATTTGGAAAACTGTATGGAAAGTCTTTAAACAAACAGAAACAGAAATAGTTTACAAGCCCGCAACACCACTCATAGCTATTTATCTAAAGGATGTGGAAGCACGGATTTGAAGGAACATACCCGACCTACACTCATAGCTGTACTCTTCACAACAGCCAAAGAGTGGAAGCAGCCTAAATGTTCATCGACAGATGGCTGGATAAAGAAGATACGGGAGCTCCATAGACTAGAATTCTGCAATCAAAAAAGATGACATTGTGTCCTCTGGGATAAAATGGATGAAACCGGAGGTGACTATGCTTAGTGAAGTAAGTAAAGAGGTGAAAGACAACCACCATGGTTTCACTCATATGAGTAATCTAGAGAATCGAAGTACACGAAATGGAGGCAAGACAAGTAAACCAATGTCTCTAAAAGCATGAGAACTCTGGTGGTTATCACTCGGAAGATGAGAAGACAGAACATTGGTGATGGATGTGGTGTGGAACTAACTATACCCTATAACCTTGCAATCCTGTAAACCACTATTATCGTAAGTTTTAAAAACTGGCTCAAAAGAAAGGCATAAAAAATTATCCATTTCAGGGGCCAGGTAGTGGCACACTTGGTTGAGCGCACATGTTACAGTGCACAAGAACTGGGTTTGAGTCCCCACCTGCAGGGGGAAAGCTTTGTGAGTAAACAGGGCTGCAGGTGTCTCTCTGTCTCTCCCCCATCATCCCTTCCCCTTTTGATTTCTGGCTGTCTCCATGCAAAAATAAATAAGGAGAAAGAAATGAAAAGCATCCATTCTGGCATCCTTTGGCAACATGTAAAAGTCCAAGACCTGAGCAGTGTAGTCAGAGTTGCTGAGCTGTATGTGCTTATCTGTCTCACACACAGCACTACATCTTCTTCCTTGCTGCATTTAGAAGCGAGTAGACACTGGATTTTCAGATGCCCCTAACTTATAGTGACTATATTTTATTTTTTTAATTTTAGTGATGGATTGATTTTTACTTTATTATTATTATTTTTTAATTGCCATCAGGGTTGTCACTAGAACTTGGCTATCACTGGGACTTGAGGCCAACACTAGCACCAGCAGTGGCTATTTTTTCCTTTTCCTTCTTTCTTTCTTTCTTTCTTTCTTTCTTTCTTTCTTTCTTTCTTTCTTCCTTTCTTGACTATTACAGACAGAAACTGAGAGGAGGGGGAGCTTGAGAAGGAAAGATAAAGAAAGACACCTGAAGACTGCTTTACCAATCATGACAGTGCAGGTGGGGGAGCATGGAGTCCAGTCTGGAACTGAAAAGATAACTTCCACAGAAAGGGTGAAGGATGCCCTTGGAGTGGGGGTACATAAAGAGTTACTCAGGATTTAGAACAGGTCAAGACCGGGTGGTGATGCACCTGGCTGAGCGCACATGTTTCAATATGCAAGGACCTGGGTTTGAACCCTCAGTCCCCACCTGCAGGGCGAAAGCTTTGCAAGAGTTGAAGCAGTGCTGTCTCTTCCCCACTATGTCCCTCCTCCTTTCCTCTTGATTTCCGACTGTCTCTAGTCAATAAATAAATAAAGATAATAACAAGAAATTAAAAATATATATGTAGAACAGGTCCAGAGGGATAGCTCACTGGCTAGCGTGCATGCCCTGTCTGTTGTGCATGTGAGCCAGAGTCACAGAACCATCTGAGAACTGTCACTGGCTGGGGGTCGCTTTGGTGTTTTTTTCTGTGACTCTTTCCCTGTTTCTCTGTTTTCATGAAAGAGTGATTCTGACATAGTAAAGAAGTTTGAATAGGGTGTCCGTGTCCTGGAGTTTTAGTGAACTTTGACAGTAGCTTTACAGAGTGACACGGACCACTGCATTAGCTGCATGATTTAGTATCAACCTTGCTTTCACTAGTAACAGCCTCATGGAATAATGCAGAGACAGTTCTGTGTGGGTGACACCAAGGACAGCATGCTGCCCAGTTTGCCTTTTACTCGCACACTTAACTAAATAACCGACATATTGAAATATCAAAATAACCTTAGAGGAGGCACTTAATAGCTACATAGGACATAAATTTGATGATGACTGGGCTTGTTTACTCTTTTTTATTTTATTTTATTTTATTTATTTTTGATATTCATTTCTTTTTGTTGCCCTTGTTTTTTTGTTGTTATTGATGTCGTTGTTGGATAGGACAGAGAGAAATGGAGAGAGGAGGGGAAGACAGAGAGGGGGAGAGAAAGACAGATACCTGCAGACCTGCTTCACCGCCTGTGAAGCGACTTCCCTGCAGGTGGGGAGCCAGAGGCTCGAACTGGAATCCTTACGCCCGTCCTTGCGCTTTGTGCCACATGCGCTTAACCCGCTGCACTACCACCCAGCTCCCTTGTTTACTCTTAATATTTAAGCAGGCACCTATCAGAAATATGAGAGATTTCTACCCATGTGTCAGCAACTATACTGCAAACTACTAACTCCCAATAAGGTGACAGAAGGTGGGACATAAGAAAACTAAAGGTAGGGGGTCGGGCGGTGGCACAGTGGGTTAGGCGCACGTGGCTAAAGCGCAGGGACCGGCGTAAGGATCCCGGTTCGAGCCCCCGGCTCCCCACCTGCAGGGGAGTCGCTTCACAGGCGGTGAAGCAGGTCTGCAGGTGTCTGTCTTTCTCTCCCCCTCTCTGTCTTCCCCTCCTCTCTCCATTTCTCTCTGTCCTATCCAACAACGAATTGCGTCAACAAGGGCAATAATAATAACCACAACGAAGCTACAACAAGGGCAACAAAAGGGGGAAAAAATGGTCTCCAGGAGCGGTGGATTCATGGTGCAGGCACCGAGCCCAGCAATAATCCTGGAGGAGGAAAAAAAAATTAAAAAAAAAACTAAAAAACTAAAGGTGCTATTTAATTATTAAGTTATTCTTCCTAACAAGTTGAGTTTATCAATAAACATAAAGTTGTAAAATGACTTGTATGTCATATGCACTCAGTCTCTCTGCCCTGGGACGCTCTGTCTCTTTAGACTAAACCCTTTTCTTCCCTTTAATCAGTTTATTGATGGACTAGTTGATTGATTGACTGATTATGGGGGCCAAATTCAGGTACAGGTTTGATTCCACCAGGCTGGATCACTTTGTCAACTTGAGCCAGGGTGAGAGGGAGAGAGGGGGCGTGGTGGAGAAAGACCAGAGAACCACACTTTGTTCTCTTGCCATAGCATCCCCCAGCTGTTCGCCAGCCCTGGAACTTTTTCTTTCTACAGATGTTAAGTTTCACATAGAGAAAGAACCCACCGAGGTTAGTTGGCGGTAGACTAGACAGACAGGGGGACGCCTGACTTTGTTCCTGATGCCTGTGGATCAGCTGCGCGAGTTTCAGCAGTCCTGTGGTCAGGCGGGGCAAGGCAGGGGTGCGGCTTTACCCAAGGTATTCGGGATCAGCCCAGAGCAGTGGCAACAGTAACTTCAAGCCAAAGAACTAGCAAAGACTCTGCTCTCCAAATCTGAAACAAGCAGGAAAGTCCCTAGAGAATATTGCTGCTGATTTTATGAGGAACTCATGTCCCACTGGAAGTCATTAGGTGAAAATCAACTGGAAATATCTCCAAATGGGACACTTTCTTAGCGACTAATAAAAGAATGTATTTGATAGCATGGTTTATTTTTCAGACTCAGTTTAATTTTAGGGGATAAAAAGGGCTTGGCGTTAAAGAAGCTGAAACTTTTAAAATATACTACAGAGGTGAAACATTTTCAATAAATATAAAAGTGCTACTCATTGGACATTTGCCATTTTCAGTGCTCCTCTTTGCTGCCTCTCATTGCAAAGACGGATTACTTTTCTCACACCCAGATTGCCTACTATATCAAATAGAAAATAATAATCAATAAGATTTACTTGGTAGTTGTGAATCCTTGCTTCTAAACTTGGTTCTACCACTGGAAATTTACACGTGGAAGACAACCTCCATAAATATTCCATCTCCACACTTACATGTTGATATCCAGAACGGGCAGTTCTTTCATGGCTACTCTAAGAGACGGTTAGGTCTTCTCTTCAAAAGAACATAAACAGAACAACTGTTTAGCACAAAAATTCCTTTTATAAATTGTTATCTGTGACCGCCTGTGGCCAGGAGTTTTGTACTCTTTAGGTCAGCTCCTTGCAGTGCTTGCTAATCCCCCAGCAGAGAGCCTCCTTTCCTTATTTAGGTGAAGGGGAGATTGTGAGCTCTGAAGCCCAGCCCAGGGGTGGCGGAGACAGCTCTGCATCAGGTATAAAAGATGGGAGAAGGCTGAGGGGGGCTGTGCTGTTGCCTGACAGACACTGTTGGTGGCGGGCCCTTTTGCAAAAGAAAGAAATGTCTTGCTTCGACTCCTTATTTTTTGCCTTGATAAGTAATTTTAATTGGACGTGATTTCTAACAGCTATGCAAGCACTAGTCTTACACACAAGACTGAATGCTACAAGAACCATGTCTGCAAGTCCCTGACACTCTCAATGCAAAGTGCAGCCTAGAAATACTTTACTTCAGGGCTATAAGGAAGCTCAGATAATCATGACGGAGGATAACTGCTCTTGAAGGTGGCAACATAGCCTACATATTTAAGTTGTCCCAAACAGATAATCGTACAGACAGGAAAATTCTCCTTGCATTCCGTTGAGTTTTACCCCACTGTCTTGCTGTCTTTGGTTAGTTGTTCTACTTAACCTGATACTATAAGAGGGTGACAGAGGAATGATAGAGATCGAGATAGAAAATAGAGTTTCTATCACCCCACTTTTACATTTATTCTGATCTGTAGTCAGACACGTTATTCATTGCGCCACTGGCCCTGCCACTTTTCTTTTCCCATGCTTCAGACGTTATATAGCTTGAGGTACCTGAAAGCAGGTAGCTGAGGATGATAGAAGGTGGGAAATAAAAAAATGAAGGTGGGGAGTTGGGCTGTAGCGCAGCGGGTTAAGTGCAGGTGGCGCAAAGCGCAAGGACCGGCATAAGGATCCCGATTCGAGCCCCCGGCTCCCCACCTGCAGGGGAGTCGTTTCACAGGCGGTGAAGCAGGTCTGCAGGTGTCTGTCTTTCTCTCCTCCTCTCTGTCTTCCCCTCCTCTCTCCGTTTCTCTCTGTCCTATCCAACAACGACAACAACAATAATAACTACAACAATAAAACAACAAGGGCAACAAAAAGGGAATAAATAAATAAAATAAATATTAAAAAAGCATTTAAAAAAATGAAGGTGATATTTAATTATTAAGTTATTCTTCCTAACAAGTTGAGTTTATCAATAAACATAAAGTTGTAAAATGACTTGTATGTCATATGCACTCAGTCTCTCTGCCCTGGGATGCTCTGTCTCTTTAGACTAAACCCTTTTCTTCCCTTTAATCAGTTTATTGATGGACTAGTTGATTGATTGTCTGATTTGGCTTCAGTGGGTGAAGGGTAAGATGTGCACGTGTGTGGGCCCAGCTTTGGTCCACCAGTACTGCATATTCCAGAGTGGTGCTTTGCTTAGTTTCACTCTCCTCTCTCTCTCTCTCTCTCTCTCTCCCTCTCATTAAATAAGTTGCTCTGGTTTCTCTCTCTTCAAAATAAACAGTAAGCTGAGTTTAATGATTTTGTGGTAAATCAATGTGGAACCACCTACTGAGGTTAGAACTTTTGACCTTAAAACTGACCACTGACTTTTAGGCAAAAAGAAGGTACTTGCTTTGCATGTAAACAACTTGATTTTCCTTCTGCCTGACCATAATTCAATTCCAAAATAATTTTATTTGGACTTATATTAACATTCCGAGAATTGGATTAAAAAATTTAAATCCATAACACATGTTTAGTTTGAGAATATTTTTAGTTACAATCAAAGTCAAACCCAGAGAAAATCAAGAATGACATCAGCTAATAGTAAGCATTTTTGTTAAACTTAATGAAAATATTTTTTAATACTAAGTCACAATCATATAAAAACATTTTTCCCCAAAGCCCAAGCATATACATGCCATGCACAAGGCAAAAATTTCCATGAATTGTGTTATTTAACTTGAAAAGTATTAGATGATTCATTTCTTGGAGAAGGAAAAAAAAAACCTTTTGTACACCTCAGGCATCTATTTCAATTTCAGACAAGTAAGAAAAAAAAATCAGTACTGCTTTCTCTTTTTTTTTTAAAACCTAGTATTTGTTCTGAGCTTTAAATAGCATCTATGATTCTCTAATCTCCATAGAGCATTCCCTTGCACTGAAGAAGTAATTTTACTAAATTCATGGGCAGGCCTAAAAAGAAATGATTTCAGATAGGCTTCTAAAACGTGAATAATAAATTGGTCATAAAGGGCAAACATTAAGCTGGCATTCAGAAGTACCTCCATGAACACAAGTCAGAAGGCAAAGGCAGTTCTGCCAACATTTTATTGGCATTTCTGACCAGAACAATAAGTGCCGAATCGTTTAGAAAGGTAACTTATTTTTAGAAAGCGCATAATCTATCATTTAAGGTTTCACATTTCTACAGTTCCAACTCAAACAAAAGGTTGGGTGGCCTACATTTTTCGTCTCTTTTTTTTTGTCACAGTAAGATGAAAATACAATTTCAAAATGACAAATTGAAGAGAGTCATTATAAAGTGAAAACTTTATTTTTACTTAAGGATATAGATACTTTAGCTATGTTTTATACTTACCCTAACCTCCATTAATTTTCTCTTTTTACTTTATTCATTAGTTTTTCTAGAAAATGTTTCAGATGAGAAATACATAGTGCAACAGAAATCATCATTCAACATAATAGAAGAAAATTATCTTCTATTACTACAAAGTAAGATTCTGAAGTTTCTGTTGGGAAATTTTTATCTCAAATCTGCAGCCTATATTTAGAACATCTAATTCATGCAAAGAAAATTCCATTAATATTCCTGCTTTATAGGGCTGAGCGGTGGTGCACCTAGTTAAGGGCTCAGAACAAATATTCTTGTGAGGCAAACATGTTCTGGTCTTCGGGTTTCTTGAATTTTTAAGAAAAAATAGATCAGAGTAATTCTGCTGAGTCAGTAGGTCTCTATGCTAAGTGTCTTCATTGACCTAAACATCTTTCTGTGCACTTTTTTTTTTTTTACTTTGCTATGTCATGCCAGTGTGAATTCATTAATGTCCCTCTAATATTGGCCCTCACTGAAGTGTGAGCTTCAGACTAGTAGGAGTCTTTTTTAGTATCCATCATTTTCCAATAATCTGGTAGGGAGTCTTAGTATACAACAGGCCTCAGTGAACACAAGTGAGACAAGGTTCTCATCTTTTTATTTATTTATTTAAAATAATTATTAATTCCCTTTTGTTGCCCTTGATGTTTTATTGCTGGTTGTTGTTATTGCTGCTGTTGTTGTTGGATAAGACAAGACAGAAATCGAGAGAGGAGGGAAAGACAGAGAAGGGGAGAGAAAGACAGACACCTGCAAACCTGCTTTACCGCCTGTGAAGTGACTCTGCTGCAGGTGGGGAGCCGGGGGCTCCAACCGGGATCCTTATGCCTGTCCATGTGCTTTGCACCATGTGCGCTTAACTCACTCCCTCATCTTACTTCCCTGTGGACATCTTGCAGTACAGAGGAGGTCTGGCACTATGAGAGGAGGCATACAATAGAAAGGAGTCTATGGACTAGAAACTCAAAATCCTAGACATTAGAACCAACACTGCTGATCAGTCCTTTGACTTGAGACTCACAGTTTTTATATTAAAGACTATTTGTTATAAGTAGACCTTCTAAGGTTCCTTCTAGTTTACATGTGATTCTTTTAGGAAGAGGATAGGTACTAGCATTGATACAACTGTTGCATATTCAACTTTAAGGGTTTAACATCCATTAATCTCAAGGCACTGTGACCAGAGTAGGCAAAAAAGCTCGCTGGGGTACTGTGCTGTTCCTTTTCAGTGTGAATCCTACGACTGTTTCTGCTGACGACCACCGCGCTGAAGAAAGCTCTGTCATCTCTTTGACGACCTCTCTATTTCTGTTTTTTTTTCCCCAGTTAAATTAAATCACTCAACATCATGCTTCATTTTGCTGCTTTGAAACTATAAGAAATGTGTCATTTTTCTTCTTTTGAGATAATGTTTTTAAAAGTATCAAAATAACTGCTCTATTTTGGCACAGTGAATATTTAATTTTATGATAACTTACATTTCAGATGTAGGTTATTTTTAACCTAATGTATTTATTGTAACATTAAGTTCTGTAGGCTTACTGAGACCAGAAGTGATCTGACGGTGGGAATGATGAGATTCTGGGAACTTAATCAATGAATGAAGCTAATATTTATTCCAGTCACAGTATGGATGGTGGTCAGTGGTACACTCTTCATATGTATATGTGCTTAAATGCAAATATAAATTTATAAAATAAAGAACAGTGTTTTCTTTATTAGCACAAAGCACACATCATCATCTGCCTTCTCCGAAATGCCTCAACACTTCACCTGGCCTCTTGCACAGGAATGGGGATTTCAGACCCACGAAACACCTTGTGTGTCCTGAAGATGAAGGTTCTTGCCCTCTGCACTCCTTACAATTTGCATATAGTCTCACCTCTGATTGAAATGCTTCTCTCCCAGAGAGAGGTGAGAGAGAAGAGACACTGAAGTTTCCTCCAGTACACTGGCCGGGCTTGTAGCTGGGTTATACGCAAGGCCGAGTACTTCACCATTCAAGTGAACTCTTGTGCCAGTCAGTCACTAACCTCTTTAAGGTCTCTGTTCACCAGTTTACGTCCTTACTGCAATGATTATTATCTATTGAATTGGGGGATTTAAATTACTACCGCAACTTCATCTGACAGCAAATATTTAGTCGTTATCCATTAAGCATATGGATTCTGGTGAACAAAAATAGACAATGTTCTTACTTCACCGGAGGTTTTAGTCTGGTCACTCCTCTCTGTTGTCTCTGTCTGTGGTATTGTCCCATTTGAATTCAGCTTTTCTAGGGTGGAGAGTGACTTGACTAAATCCATGTCTACTTATATTATTTCTCTGCTTGAAACTCATCAACGGAGGCTTGGAATTTTCTCAATTTTCTTTTCTTTTTATTACCACCAGTATTGTCGCTGGGGTGAGGTGGAGAGGAGGCTCAAAGTACAGCAATCTCACTGCTCCTAGTGATTTTTTAAAAAATCCTTTTTTGATAGGCTAGAGAGAAAGACAGGGAGAGAGACCGAGGCACCGCTTCACTATTTGTGAAGCTTTTCCTGGCAGCTGGGGGCAGGGGGCTTAAACCCAAGTCCTTACATGTGGCTATAATATCTGTTATAATGCTCTACCAAGCACATCACCGCCTGACCTCGATTTTCTCAGCATTACATACTAGGGGGACCCTTCCTACAGACTTCATTTTTCTTTTCCTCAATGTCTATCTTTCTCAGTAGACATTAATGGCTACCGTTGGATCTCGGTTACCATATTTATATTTCGCTTTTAAAACATAACATTACATATCTCTTTGGAAACTTCCATTATTAGCACAGCATCAGAATGTTGATGTGTGGGAAGGAGGGGACAGCCAGAGTATTAGGTTAGTGCTATTGCCTTACAGGAAACTGAAGGTAGAAGAAATTAAGTGGCATCCCCTAGTTTATACATTAAACAACAGCACTGGTAAGTCAAATATATTTTTTCTGATTTATTCTTATTCCTCATATGTAAAGATTGAGATAGAAAGGCAGATGGATGAATAGATAGATAGATAGAGTAGACAGGTAGATAGATGATAGGTCTATAGGTAGGTAGGTAGATGAGCGAGAGATGATAGACCCTTCCAGTGCAGTGGAAGTCCAGCATGAACCTGGGTTGTACACATCACAAAAAGGAACGCTATTCAAGTAAGATATTTTTCCAGCCCATGGTCTGTCTTAGCATTTATCACACTGTTGAGTAAGTTGTTCGTGAATATGTTTCCTTTCTGTAATCTAATCAAATCAAGGACAAGGAGCTGTGTATTAATCATGTGAAGTACAGGAACTTAGCATACTTCAGTGAACATGCACTGCTTGCTCCAAGCAATATAAATAATAATGGATATATTTAAACAGTCTTTTCACCAATCGATAACATTTCCTTTTGTGTGATGTTATTCCATTAGCTCTGACTTGGAAGCAGCGGCACTTTCTTTTTATAGCAAACTCCCCTAGACTGAGAAGCTGACAGTGGCTATCAAGCAGAACTGCAGCCCGTGGAGATGGCTTCACTCCTGCCAGCCCTGTATGACTCAAACGCTTTTTTATGACGCCTTCAGACTATGTTCATGGGGAACACATGAAAAATTGATTATTGTTCCATTTGAACTTTGATTCCAAACAACATTCGTTCACTTTGCTTAATCACCCTGTTTACTAATCTTGGCTCGGGATGAATTTAATGTTTTTTAATCAATTCACCTTGAGAAGGTGAAGGATATGTCCCTCACTAAAACTATTCTTAAAATTGGTTCCACATCACTTCACTGGATGGATACATTTCCAAGGTGACTAACCTGAAGGTGTTAGAAAATACCGGAAATGTATAAGTTCAGGCACATTATTAAAAAAAAACAAACAAAACCAAGCACAGAACTAAATATTTTATGTTTCCACAATCCCTGGGCAATTTGTATTATCTGTTAGGCAAGCAAAGAAGTGAAGTTACAGGAAATATGACTGTGCCAAGACCCTTGTGCAGTGGATGCTTTGAGGCAGGGCAGTCAATTTCAACTTTCAACTACGGGGACTTTTTCACGTCACTTCCTCACACCCTAAACACAGAGAGGGTCTATCTGGCAATGCCTGCAGACATGTTTGACTGCCATCACTTGGGGAGAAGATGCTACTGAAATCTACTGGTAGAAACCAAGGATAGTGTTCACCACCCTACAGTGCATGAGGCAATTCTCCACAACAAAGAATTACGATGCTCGAGTGATGGTGTACCCAGCTCAGTGCACATAGTACTAAGCACAACACATAGTACTAAGCACGAGGACCTTTGCAAAGGACTGATATTTGAGTCCCCTGGCTCCCCACTACAGGGGGGGGATGCTTCATGAGTGGTGAAGTGGAGAGGTCTGCAGGTGTCCATCTTTCTCTCTCCCTCTCTATCTCCCTCTCTCCTCTCAATTTCTCTCTGTCCTATCCAATAATGGGGGAAAAATAGCCTCCAGGAGCAACAGATTTGCAGTAGTGTCACCAAGCCCCAGCAATAACCCTGGAGGCAAATAAATAAAATTTAAAAAGGAGAAGTATGATGTTAAAACTGTTGATTCTGCTGGGGCTGAGAACTCTGACTCCCAGTCTCTTTAGTTGCTTTCACAAGTGTGTGCATGTTCCCCTGCTACCTCGTGCTTCCACAAGCAAAGCTTTTATATGTGTTCTTCTGTGGGGATCAAAGAGTCAATTTTCCCTGTGCTACTTGGCCATGTGAAAACCTTCCTCTGCCTTGGACTCTTTCACCAGAGGTTCCTAAATTGCTAAGAGGTTGACTAGAGATGCAGTTGGCATCTGAAAAGTCTAATTGGCAGGAAAATTAAAACAACTTAAAATGTGTGTGCTCTTTAGGGAGTTGTGCTGTTCCCACCCTGTATTATTAGATCTCAGAGGCAGCTGAGGCAAGAACAGCTGGGACTTCTTGCTCTATCGTTTTGCCAAGTTGCTATAAAATCGTCCCTTCTCACAGCAAAACTGAGGGGGGGGGGGAGAAGAGAAAGCAGTACAAAGGTTAACCACACTTGTCAAAAGGGTGCTTCTCAGCTGTCTTTCAAAAGTCCCAAAGGTGGCTCCCTTGTCCAGTTACTTCGGCAAGTAAAGGAATGCACAGTATTTGATATGTGCTTTTGAGCATAAGGACTCGATCTTGGTATTTGCAATCTGCAAGACTGAATGTCAAGCTGAAAAAAAAAAGTCTGTCATCTCAAATATTTGTAAATAAAACCTGTAACACTGAATTGTCAATTTTTCTCAGGAATCTTGCAAAATTCTGTGGTTAAATGAAACCTTCACATGATGGTTTTGCATTGCCCTCTGTATCTTCCAAACACCTGTCATTCACACCAACAGGCATCCAAAACTGAAGTCACTTCTGTCATCAAACTTTCTTTTATTGCCCTGTGGCTAATATCTACAGATAAAACTGCTACCACTCAGTTGAAAAATCCCTTTATGACATTTTCTAATTGTGGCTCACATAAAACTTACATTCCCAAGAAACTGATGTCCAAGAGCATAGAATTTGAGGCAAAATCTTCAAAGACATTCCACTATAAAGCAGACAGATATAAAACAACAAAGAAAATAGGCCTATATCCCTAGTGAGCACAGATACCAAGATACTCAACAAAATTCTAGCAAACCAGGTACAGTCATACATTAAAAAGAGTACTTGGTTGTAGTGGGACTTATCAGAAAAGTGCAAGCCTAGTTCAGGATTTCAGCAGACACATAAAAAAACCTTTGACAAGATGCAACACTTTTTCATGATCCCAGGTCCCAGATCCAATCCCCATCATCACCACATGCAAGAACTGAGCAGTGCTCTGGACTCTTTCTCTCAATCTCAGTATCTTTTTCTCTGTCTCTCTCTATAATAATAATAATAATAATAATAAATAATAATAATGTGGGGATAGATGAAAAAATTCTCAAACACCTTAGTTTATACAGCAAAACTTACAGGCAAACCATACTCAATGACAAGAAATCAAAACTTCCCATTTCAGTCAGATACAAGACAAGGCTGGCCACAATCACATGACTAGTCAGCATAGTCTTGGATTCCCTACCTATAGCAATTAGACAAGAGAAAGGTATTTAAAAGACAAAAGAAAGAAGCTAAAGTATCACTTTTTTGCAGATGATATGATAATATATATAGAAAAATAAAAATAAATGAGTAGAAACTTTCTGGAAATCATGAAACAATATAGTAAGGTAGCAGACTCCAAAATGAATATATAAAAAATTCAGTGACATTCTTTATGAAAGCACTAGATCAGAAGAAGAAATTATATAGAAATATAGAAGAAACTCTATATTTCTATACTATAGTAAGAAAAACAGTCAAAAGATACAAAATTTTATCTGGACTCAGAAGACACATAGAATTTCCAAAGTAAGCTTGGGGGGGAAAAAAATCAAGAATGGTTGCCTCACACTTCTGACCTCAAACTATGCTACACTGATGGTGTACTAAAAACTGCCTGGTAATGGAACCAGAGTAGATATACAAAACAGTGAAATAAACCTGTAAGATTAGAAATAATCCCTCACATATATGAACAATTCATTTTGGATTTTATCATTTTTGATAAGGGGACCCAAAACACTAAATGAAGAAAGCAGAGTCTTCAATAAATCGTTTTGGGATGGTGGGGTTGAAACATGCAGAAGAATGCAGCTGGAATGTTATGTCTTACCATGCATGAAAGAAAACTCCAAATGGATCAGATATTTTTGTATTAGGCCAGAAGCCATCAGACATTTGGAGGAAAATGGGGAAAATTCTGTTCAGTGTTGGCTGTGAAGACATCTTCAGTGAGACTAGTCCAGCTCCCCCCACTAGCTTCCAGCATGATCCGATGCTCTTTCAAGAAGACCCTAAGAAAACTTACTTCCACCCAGACATGTGCTCTGGTCTCTGATTTGGATGGCCTTCCAGCCAGGTAGAAAATCTTTGACCCTCTCCCACTAGGGAAAGAGAGAGGCAGGCTGGGAGTATGGATCCACCTGTCAACGCCCATGTTCAGCAGGGAAGCAATTACGGAAGCCAGACCTTCCACCTTCTGCATCCCACAATGACCCTGGGTCCATACTCCCAGAGGGTTAAAGAATAGGAAATCTATCAGGGGAGGGGATGGGATATGAAGTTCTGGTGGTAGGAACTGTGTGGAGTTGTACCCCTTTTATCCTATGGTTTTGTCAGTGTCTCCTTTTTATAAATAAAAATTAAAAAAAAACATTTATGTCTGACAGAGAAGCAATTACAGAAGCCAGAACTCCCACCTTCTGTAAAGACTTTGGTCCAGACTTCCAGAGGGATAAAGAATAGGGAAGCTTCCAATGGAGGGGATGGGACATGGAACTTTAGTGGTGGAAACTATATGGAATTGTACCCCTGTTATTTTACAGTCTCGTTAATCATTATTAAAGCACTAATACTTTTTAAAAAGAAATTTAAAATCATAGCTTAAATGATACTTCAATCTGATTACATTCCCTCACTCTTTCTTCGTTCTTCTGTTTCTATTCTGTCTGAGTCCACAGCAAGGTAACTGTAATGGCAAAGTTCTCAAATATAACAAAGACAAACTAAGGTAAATCTCTAAAAAGATTTTGAGATCCTTTTAGCAAGCTAAGAGACTATAAATCTATGCCCCATGACAATTATGAGATTAGACAAAAAAGTTCCATTCAATTTAGCTGAATACTTTTTTCTATTTTTAAAGATCTATTTACTTATTTATTTTAATGAGACAGAGATAAAGACCAGAGCACTGCTCAGCTGTAGTGTACGGTGGTGCTGAGGATTGAACCTGGGACCACAGTGCTCTAACATATTAAATTATTCCCTGGGCTTTTTTTTTTTTTATTTTATGTTCTTTATTGGGGAGATAAGGGCACCCTGCATGCCAAACTTTTGTTTCCTTCATGAGCATAAGAAAATCAGCGCATCCTCATGTGCACTGAGAAGCGACTAGGTTCTTCTTTATTTTCCTTACGTTCTTCTTATCCCTTATTGTTGGTATTCTTCGTATTGGTTTGGTCCCCTTCCCCCCAACTCTGAAAAAATTGGTTTGGTCCTTGCTAGTTTCACGCCCCTCTTTCTCCCCACCCCGTATGCTAAGGACGTCCAGAGTCCCAGCAGCAGCGGCAGAGGGAGAATGATGGAGAAGCACATAGGGTGGTGATTTGCCTGCTCGTGAATAAAGATTAAACTGCAGCTACTCAGTCCAGCCGTGTGTCCTCGAGTCTCTCTCTGTCTACCACCGCGACGCTAGCCCGGCCTGCTGGAGCCCCCAAACTTTAACAACACCTTATAGTATTCACACGTACAGCGAAACAGACATGCACATTTCTAGTCAAAAGCTGACAACATAGTGCCGGTTAGAGCAGAAAAGCGTGGGTCACTGAATGAGCTGTTACATGCAGAACGCACGTCATCATGTCATCAGTATGCCCCTCTTCTTGGTCAGTACTATTAAGGGAAGTTGCCACCTGTCCTTGGCCATATCGTATTTGGGGGCTTCCTGGAGACACAGGTAAAGCATTAGCATCACACAGTGACGGTCAGTGTGTGCACATGGGAAGGTCTCAAATTCTCCCTCTGCCAAGCAAAACTATGGAGAAATGCCCATAACTCTCTGCTCTGCTGGTCAATGAGTCCAATTCACCAACTCTCTGCTTTTTATCCAGTCAATACAAAGACAGGAATAAAAGTACGGTTTTAGCTGACTGCGTTTGTTTTTTCTAGCAATAGACTATCACATTCCTCCTGAATTCACATATAATCTCTGTTAACACATTGAACTTAGAACTATGCACTCAACCAAGTTTCCCTACAATATATTCCAACCAGCTGTGTTTTGTTGTTGTTGTTTGTTTAGAGAAAGAAACTATCTAAACTCTTTAAAAAATGAATAAAAAAATCTGCAACATGTACAACAATGAATAATTTTATAGTGTTGCTTACTTTCTTGACACGCTAATTCTGTTTGAGCCCAAGCCAAATCCAACCGACAAGAGCTTCATCTGCTTCCTACCCAGCTATGCAGCACCACTGTATATATGGATCGAATCTCATATACATTTCTTTTTTTTTAATTGGGGAATTAATGTTTTACATTCAACAGTAAATACAATAGTTTGTACATGCATAACATTCCCCAGTTTCCCATTTAACAATACAACCCCCACTATGTCATTTATCATCCTTCATAGACCTGTATTCTCTCATATACATTTCTAAAGGGCAGCCTGCTTTTAGCATTCACTAACAAAATCACACATCACAGTCTCACCGCCACATACAGCTTCTTCAAGACAGAATCTTGCAGCTCCAGAAACAACTTGTTTCTTTTCTTTTTTTTTTTAACGACAGTGGCCAGAGGGAAATAAGTGATGAGGGGATGGGAGGAAGGACTGTTTTAAAGTGAACATTTAAGCTATCCTGATGACTTCTGAGTGTACACGAACAAACACACACACAGTCTCTATTTATTCTTGAGTAATTACTTTTGCTACTTGAAATAAAATAAGTTAATTAGCAGCCGGCTACCATCACAGACGTATACCAGAGCTGGATGGTTTGTGCTTTGCACAAAGAAGGTGGATTTCACTGTCTGCAGTCAATAGTTTTTTGTTTTTTTTTTCCCCCCTCTGGGGTTATTGCTGGGGCTTGGTGCAGCTGCTACAAATCCACTACTCCAGGCGACCATTTTTCCCATTTTATGGGTTAAGACAGAGAGAAAGTGAGTGAGGAGGGGGACGTAGAGAGGGAGAGAGACAGAAAGACACCTGCAGATCTGTTTCACTGTTTGTGAAGCTTCCCTCCTGCAGGTAGGGATCAGGGGCTTGAACCTGAGTCCTTGCACTTTGTACTAAGTGCGCTTAACCAGGTAGGCCATTGCCCAGCCCCCAGATGTGGTATTTTTCTTATAAACTTCCTCAAGTCCATACATTGAGGAAAATATTACATGTATAGTTGTTTTTATTGTTTTTAATCTTTCTTTTTAGTTATTATTGGATAGAGACAAGAGAAATCAAGGGGGACTGGAGATGGAGGGGGAGAGGGAGGGAGAGGGAGAGAACTGGTTGACTCTGTTGTGTGTTCTGATGAGAATTGAACTTGGGGCATCAGAACCACAAACATGAGAAACTTTTCGCATAGCCATTATGCTGTCTCACCAGAATATTTCTTGAAGTTTTAAAGTTGTTTAATATTTCTTGGGACCAAAGGCACCCCACTAATTTTAATATGAACATGTTCTTCATAAAAGGCCCAGTTCCTAGATACTACTCAATAGACAAGTGCAAAATCAAACTCATTCCTCCTGAATCTACTGCCGATTTCACATAGATGTGGCCACACAGTGGAAAGAAAACACAATTCCAGTTGCTTCTTTGGAATCTTTCAGAGAGCAGTGATAGAGCACAACGTAATGGCTATAAGAGCTCAAAATTACTGTTACACACTGGAGCACAGTGTCTAGAAAAGAAGCAGCTTCTGAATAAACACAAAATCAAGCAACCCAGATTTGAATTCTGAGTCTATCTTTTCTGAACTCTCTTATCTGAGTAAGCTGCTTATTAGCTTTCTAAGGTCCCCTTCCTTCCTTTCTTCCTTCCTTCCTTCCT
Source organism: Erinaceus europaeus (assembly GCF_950295315.1). Classification (NCBI taxonomy): domain Eukaryota; kingdom Metazoa; phylum Chordata; class Mammalia; order Eulipotyphla; family Erinaceidae; genus Erinaceus; species Erinaceus europaeus. The sequence goes on from NW_026647739.1 coordinate 61,039, forward strand.
TCCTTCCTTCCTTCCTTCCTTCCTCCCTCCCTCCCTCCCTCCCTCCCTCCCTCCCTCTCTCTCTCTCTCCCTCTCTCTCTCTCCTTTCTTTCAAATGGGCTAGTAATATTACAAGCAATGGATACAGAGAACAGCAAAGTATCCACCAGAGAGCACTTAAGGTAGAGTATTATTGGGGGTCGGGTGGTAGCGCAGCGGGTTAAGCACATGTGGCTCAAAGTGCAAGGATCCTAGTTCGAGCCCCTGGCTCCCCACCTGCAGGGGAGTCGCTTCACAGGCGGTGAAGCAGGTCTGCAGGTGTCTGTCTTTCTCTCCCCCTCTCTGCCTTCCCCTCCTCTCTCCATTTCTCTCTGTCCTATCCAACAACAAACGACATCAACAATAACAATGATAACCACAACAAGGCTACGACAACAAGGGCAACAGAAAGGGGAAAAAATGGCCTCCAGGAGCAGTGGATTCATGATGCAGGCACTGAGCCCCAGCAATAACCCTGGAGGAAAAATAAACACATAAATAAATAAATAGACTATTATTGTCATTATCATGATCTCCATCATGTAAAATTCAGGCCCCTTAAATAGCATCTGAATTCAACACCAAGGTACTAACAGACGTGCATTATTGTCTAAAGATTCAGACAGGTGGCCTAACTGAATTCCTTAGCTAAAACCCCTGTAACTTAATCAACTTACACAAATTAGAGAAGGACTTGACTCAAGTTACATACCTTCTTTTTATGAAAGTGTGAATTCCGTGGGGGTGAGGTGCCAAAGCTCGTGTTTGAGAAATAAATTCCAAAAATAGGTCTTTAAGAAATTTTAAAAAATCTGTGTCTTTTTGGCATCATAAAGTGTAGAAAGCACATCTGCAGTCTGTGGAACCTGTTGCCACATTGAAAACTCTGATGCTTAAATCCAGACTGGATTTAATTTAGTTTGCCTGAATACCACCCACACCTTCAAACACTGCTTCTAAGTGCAGGTGCTCAGAATTTTGTTAATCTAAATATTAGACCTATTAAAAATAAAGATAGATTAACCAAATGTGCCTAGAATTGTAAGATTCAAGAATTAGAAAGGGCCTTGGAGATCATCTTATTCAAATTTCTTTTTCTTCCCAGATAAAAATAATTAAAGTCCAGAAAGTTCTTGGAACAGCTTAATCATTTGTCTTCTCATAGCCGAGTCCTGTTACTTCTGATCTTAACACAGATATTTCTGAATGAGTAGCTTTGGTATACTAAAATGAGGAGGACAGCAGCAGAGGCCTTTGCCACATGGTATAAAGGAAAGCAGAACGTTACTGGAGAGACCAAACATCTCCCCTGCGGCCCCTTCAGAGCCTAGCACATTCATCACCTTTGGGAAGCACTACCCCAAAAGTTAAACTACATGAAAGCAATGCATGAGCCCTGGGGCCAGGCTGTGGCTCACCTGGTTGAGCGCACACACTGCCATGTGCAAGAACTCAATCAAGGACTCAGGTTTGAGCGCCCTCCTGCCCCCATCTGTGTGTGTGGGGGGTGCTTCACAAGTAAAGCAGGTTTTCAGGTGTCTATCTTTCTCCACTCCAAGCTCCTCTTCCCTCTCTCAAATTTTCTCTGACCTATCAAATACAGTAGAAAGAAAAGAAAAGGGGGGGGAGGTTTGGAAAGGTGCCTGGAGTGGTGGATTTGTAGTGCCCACACCAAGGCCCAGAGACAACCCTGGTGGCAATTAAAAGACAGACCCCAAAACGTAAGCTCTGGATTTGACATTAACACACTTAGCAATCTGTTTGGAAAGAATCTTTCTTGCACTTCAGCTGCTGATCACCATCCAAGAATGCTCCTTGTACAAGTATCAAGGTTGATATGTATTCTGACACTGTTTGCAAGTAATTCACTTTATCCAAAAGAAACAAAAGTGGATTGTACCTATAAAGGCCTTAGTTTTAAATTTAAAATTCTTTCCACAGATCTATTTTTCTTTTTGGTGACATTGTTCTACTGTTCCAGATACATAAGACAGAGGCAAGTGAGAAGTTCTGAATTAGAGCAGATGGCTGAGAACAGTTAAAAAATTTAATTTTATGGACTGTTAATAGGTGTTATCTGAAAAACAGTTAAGTGTCTGGAGGATATTGCATTAGCTAAATTTAAACAATTCTTCTTTGAAGTGGTAGTCGTCTCTTTAAACACAGATCAGCATGATTAATCTTTAGGGATGGTTATATAGATATATAATTGTGTACTCTTTTCTAGGCTTTTAGAGATTTTTATACAAAGTTTATTTTATTAATACAGTGTTGGTGTATAAGTAATCAAAAAGCATTTTCACTTATAACTTTCAAAGTCCTAAACTGCAGAATATGCCACAAGAAAGTTATTAATTATATACCAGTGAAATCAAGACGTGGTTCTTGACCAAATGTAGAGGGAGATATTTACATAGGCCTTTACATCTTAAACAAGAAAAAGATTCAACTAGGAAGAGCCATGATAAGACTCCCTTCTCTTTTTTTGCCTCCAGGGTTATTTCTGGGGCTCGGTGCCTGCACCACGAATCCACTGCTCCTGGAGACCATTTTTCCCCTTTTGTTGCCCTTGTTGTTTTTTATCATTGTTGTGGTTATTATTATTGTTGTTGTTGCTGTAGTTGGATAGGACAGAGAGAAATCAAGAGAGGAGGGGAAGACAGAGAGGGGGAGAGAAAGACAGACACCTGCAGACCTACTTCATCACCTGTGAAGTGACTCCCCTGCAGGTGGGGAGCCTGGGCTGGAACAGGGATCCTTATGTTGGTCCTTGCACTTTGCGTCACGTGCTCTTAACCCGCTGCGCTACCGCCCAGTCCCCACAAGACTCCCTTCATATCTGATATGCAGACAATAGGAGTAAAGCCTCCTGCAGTCTGGGAACCGGGCTAGTGGCTAAAGCTTGGGGTTCTCCAAGTCCCCAGCTCACCCGCTGCAGTGCACGTTCCATGTGCAGCGTCCACCAGTGATACTTTGATTCCCTTTCTCTCTTCCTACCTCTCTCAATAAGTAAACCAAACATTGAAAAAAGTACATAAAACTTTTTTCAATGTGTTGCAAAAACAGGGTGAATTTAAGTGAACTCAACCCTCAGCCCCTCCTGCTCTTGCTGGTCCTCAGCGATTCCTCAGAATCTGCAGCTTCAGGACAGGGAGCTAGCTCAGTCTGTTAGCGCATCGGGCTGCATTCCTCGGGGCCCCAGAAGAAACAAACTTCCATCCCCGGCACCACCATATAATATACCAGAGCTAAGCAGTGCTCTGGTTCCCACTTCCTCTCCTCTCTCACTCTCTCTGATAGTAAATTAATTAATTAATATTTTAAAAAATTGTAAGTTCAATGTGGCAAAATTTAAAATATCACATCACTATCCGTATCTAAATTAATCACCTCATTTTCCAGTATGCATGAGAAGTCCTAAACTGTTGTTTTTAAGAACGATTAACTTTGTGTGTGTGGGGGGGGGGGTGTAGATAGCATAATGGTTATGCAAAGAGACTTTCATGCCTGAGGCTCCAAAGCTCCAAGTTCAATCCCCTGCACCACAATAAGCCAGAGCTGATCAGTGCTCTGGTAAAAAACAAAAAAACAAAACAAAACAAAACAAAAAAATGATTAACTTATAGATGGTAATTCTATTAAATTAAAAAACCTACCTAAGGAGCCAGGTCATAGTGCAGAGGGTTAAGCGCACATGGTGCAAAGCTCAAGGACCCGCATAAGGATCCCAGTTCGAGCCCCCCACTCTACACCTGCAGGGGAGTCGCTTCATAAGCGGTGAAGCAGGGCTGCTGCTGTCTGTCTTTCTCTCCCCACTCTGTCCTTGCCTTCTCTATTTCTCTCTGTCCTATCCACCACCACCAATAATAACAACAACAACAATAAACAACAAGGGCAACAAAAAGGGAAAAAATGGCCTCCAGGAGCAGTGGATTCGCAGTGCAGGCACCGAGCCCCAGCAATAACCCTGGAGGCAAAAAACAAACAAACAAAAAACAAACCTACCTATTCGAATGAATACTTTGAAGAAACTAGCTAAATACAGGCTTATGAGCAAGAGAATAGGGATTAGTTTGATGTATCTGTAAGAAAGTATAGAGATACCAAGGTTATATGGAGTAGGGAAAGAAAACAGAAGAGAAAAAGCTAAGAAGACACAGGTGGGGGGGAATGGTATTTTATAGAGAATTTGTTACTGGGCTGAAAATGGTATAGATGTCATCAGATGAAGATAAACCTGGCCAGAAATTTACAATTAATTACAGACAAGTCTAAAATTCTATTTTAAGTTATCTGATATATATCACCGAGCCTGAAGCAGTGAAATTGCTCATGTGTTAAACCCTGGCTCCACCAGACAAACAAAAACACCCCCCATATCTCTTCCGATTTGCAGTGACATCTAAAAACCACTCTGCAGACACACAGGTGGAGGAGCCGTGAGGACCTAGTCAAAGGAAGCTCTCTCTCACAAAAAACAAGTTCTACGACAAAAGAGCTCAGTAAATCTCCTAACAGCTGAGACCTTTGGTGAAGAAAGAGCATCTCATCTGAAGCTCGGTGACTGCTGTTTAGAGCCCTAGAAGCTTCTATCACCCTCACTGGAAACCAAAGCAGAGGCAAAATGCCCCCCTTAGTGTCCCCAGCAGGATTAATCCTGTTGACAGCTTGAGCTCAGACTCCCAGTCCTGTAAGTTTTAGCTCCACTGTGTATGACTTCTGAGAATTTGGGAAGGCACTTACCTTTCTGTGATTGTTTCTCTGAGGCCACTGGCTACTCCTTTGACCACAGTGCTAGCTTTAGGTGTCAGCACCACCTGAGATATGAAAAATGAGCCCTTCTTTCTTCTTTCAGTGATCGATGCCTGAAGAAACTGGATCAGTTTTTCTGGGTCTGTGGTGTTGGCCCAGGGTGCTGGCATCATCTGCCCAGGCCAGAGAAAGGGCACTTCCAGAGCCACCGGGCTGTGATAAAAGACCAGTACTTGGTACTCCTTCTCCCAAAGGTACTTTAGACTAACCTCTTGGGCAAAAATGGCTGGGCACATTTTATTTCCATAGATGTCTTTCAGCATTTGGACCAGTTTTTCATGGTGGTATTTCTGCATCCCGTAAAAATGGTTGAAGTCCAAGAACACCACCTCCCTCGGGTGCTCTGAGAGGAAGGCATGGATCTCCTCGAGGCCTTCGTTGACTTTGGCACTGAACAAACCATGAGCAAAGTAGAGCTCATTATTGGGGTCTCTGGGCTTGGTGGAAATTCGGAGATCAAAGTAGCGGATCCCAGCTCCCAACTGACCTGTAAAGTTCATTGTTTGAGTGGCTAGCCACTTCCTCATCAGCTTTTTGGCCACAGTGCCAAACACAGAGACAAAATTCTGGACGGTTTCTGGCTGCTCAGGTCCCACTGGAGAGGCTTCGTCGATGTAGAAGCTGAAAGAGTCATGAGATCCTGCAAGAACAGCGAGATACAGCAGTGAGACATTTTACTGTCATAATAAGAGACACGAGCATTAACAGAAGATACAAATACATTAACCGCTCTGATTTATTTAGACTCCAAGGCCTCGCTCCATGGGCAGGTCAGCTCAGCTCCTTGTGTTGGTGATAAATTGCCTACATCAAAATCCTCAGGGATTTGAGACAGTCTTCCAGACAAAAACGGTACTAGCTGGTTCTCCTAGCACCTGGCCTCTTCCAGGTGTGGAGCTCGTTTTGGGGGAAAATACCTGATAGAAACCTTCTTTTAAAATTTATTTGAATGAGACAGAAATACAGAGAGAAAGACAGAGTGGAAGACCAGTCAGACCGAGCTCTGGTTTGTGGTGGTGCAGGGCACTGAACTGAGCACCTCAGAGTATCAAGTATGAAAGTCTTTTGCATAGCCATTATGCCATCTCCCCAGCCCAGAAAACCTTCTAATGCTGCCACTTCTGGGAGGAGAAGGTTTCAATCCCTGACTTCAACAAAGAAATAAGAACAAGATGATACAGGGTTTCACAGTACCCTCGGCACACCAATCTAACTGAAGACACCAGCTTCTGGAGTTTAAAGATTAACAGGAGGTTTTTGGCTAGAGTGGGCTTTGCATCATCTCACTTTTTAAAAATACATTTATTTACTGGATAGAGACAGACATAAATTAAGAAGAAGGGGGAGATACAGAGGGAGAGAGACAGAGATAGATACATGCAGCCCTGCCTCACCACTTGTGAAGATTTTTCCCCTGCAGGTGGGGACCAGGGGCTTGAACGTGGTTCCTTGCACACTCAACCAGGTATGCCACCACATGGCCCCTCGAATCACCTCATTTTAATCTGCAGCAAGGGAGGTGCAGGACTTGTGTGGTTTCTGGGAAAAGACAAGTGTCTCTCCCACAGCCCTGGCCAGAGACAGACAGCCGAGAGGGAGAGCAGGCTGTGGGGACAGAGGGATCTGTGGGGACAGATTTACCAGCACACAAGCAAGGGCACCCCAGTGTGGGCACGCAGGCCACCAGTACACTTCAGCGTGCCCGTCCCCCCAGCTCACAAGGCTGGAGCACCAAGGACCGGCCAGGGGCTGCAGGTGCCCTTCTCCCACCCTCAGCCCTTTCTGAGGTTTCCTCAACTACCTTGCCCTTCATAGTGTTCACATGTCTTCCTCAGATGAATCAAAGGGAATCCTAGGCGGTTGTTATCTGCTTTATTATAGCACGTAGGAGGGTCCTTTAAACAAAAGAATATAGTACACAGAGAACTCGAATAAGTCTGATTATAAAGTAAGGAACAATTCCTTCTGAGCAGTACTATAAAATCCCAGTCAGCTTCTCCTGCCCTCCATCAAGAATACAGTGCATCCATGAGAATAGGTCTCCACACATTGACAGAATTTAGAGGGGTTCATGGCCCTCAGGTATCCTGCTACATCTTCATCATCTTCCCTACCACTTGGGTTGAGCTAAAGCCTGGAAGACCTGTTTCAGTTAAAGTCTGGAAGGGCCCCTTTCAGAGGCAGATCACCTGTGGAGGGGTTGATGCATTTTAGAAAACACCAAAGGGCATAGGGAAGGGAAAAAAAAAAGAAATAAGGTGTATCATGCTAATAAATTCAGCATCACTCCTGACTCTGGCTTTGGGCAGCTGAGACTTCAGATGAGATAAGTTATTTTCTTTGCATATTGAATAAATACTTTTTCTTATACATTAACACAACCTGCCCATTGGCAAATATTTTATGGGATAGCATTTAAAATTTAGCTGGCAGACCATTTTTCTTCCTAGGTACCTCCTCTCAACAGTGACAGTTCTTTTTGGACTTGTTTTGAAGTTTAGAAGAATTTCTTCCTATGAAAGTCAACACATTTAATTACTGATTTTTGCTGGTGTATCCCAAAACTCCAGAAGTGTGGTGGTAAACATGTCTAGGGTTTGCTTGCAAGAATCTAGTGGCCATGCAGCTATCAAGAACAATGAACTCACCTTCTCTGACCCATCTTGGACAGAGCTAGAAGGAATTATGTTAAGTGAGCTAAGTCAGAAAGATAAAGATGAGTATGGGATGATCCCACTCATCAACAGAAGTTGAGGAAGAAGATCTGAAAGGGAAACTAAAAGCAGGACCTGACCAAATTGTAAGTAGGGCATCAAAGTAAAAACCCTGTGGTGAGGGGTAGACATGCAGCTTCCTGGGACAGTGGGGCGTGGGAGTGGGTGGGAGGGATGGGTCACAGTCTTTTGGTGGTGCGAATGGTGTTTATGTACACTCCTAGCAAAATGTAGACATATAAATCACTAGTTAATTAATATGAGAGGGGGAAAATCAATTGTATATCTCGAAGTTTTTCAAAACACAAACTGAATCTTTTTAATATATAGGCGGTGTAATTGATATGTGGACTCTCTCAAAAGCCTAGACCAAGTAGATCAGAAGCATCCAATAGCACAGCTATATACAAGATACTGGGTACTGTACAGCAAACCATAACAAAAGGACTTTTCAAAGTTAACCCAATTAGCAAATAATGTGATGATAACATTAACTATTTATTGTCTTTTTGAACCCTAAGACAGCAGGAACCTCACATCTCCACTATAGAGCCCCTACTTTCCCCAGTCCTGGAACCCTTGGATAGGGCCCACTTTCCCTTATGCCTCTCCCAATCCATATCAAATAATATTGCATCTGCCGGTCACAACCTAACCAACACAATGATTGCCACCTCAGCATGCTTCACTTCAGACTGTGTCCAGAGACTTCACGTGTGGAATGACAACCCTTCAGCTTCATTACTCGGGTGAGACCTTTCCTTTCATAGTACACTCTAATTTCATCTCAGGTGGTTCACTTTCTAACAAAGTCCCAAAACCTAGATATACACCAGTTTCTGTGAGAGAGAGCATATGTTCACACGTATCTATAAACTACTGCAAAATATATACCTGAAAGCAGAAGTGCACTAGAGTTTGCAGTGAGTACCTCCCTAACACTTCCTCTCCACTATTCCAAGCTTTGGATCCATGATTGCTCAACAATTTGTTTGGCTTCGTATGTTAACTCTCTTTTCAGTCACCAGGTTCCAGATGCCATCAGGATGCTGGCCAGGCTTCCCTGGACTGAAGACCCCACCAATGTGTCCTGGAGCTCCGCTTCCCCAGAGCCCCACCCTACTAGGGAAAGAGAGAGGCAGACTGGGGGTATGGACCGACCAGTCAACGCCCATGTTCAGCGGGGAAGCAATTATAGAAGCCAGACCTTCCACCTTCTGCAACCCACAATGACCCTGGGTCCATGCTCCCAGAGGGATGGAGAATGGGAAAGCTATCAGGGGAGGGGGTGGGTTATGGAGATTGGGTGGTGAGAATTGTGTGGAATTGTACCCCTCCTACCCTATGGTTTTGTTAATTAATCCTTTCTTAAATAAAATAAAATAAGAATCTAGTGGCATTTAAAATATTATTGGATTTAATAAGAATATTTCAGGTTTTAGATTTATTTATTTTTGTCATCACCAGGATTTCACTGCTCTGGAATAAATTTTTTGATAGGCAGAGAGAGAAAGAGAGGAGAGAGAGAGAGAGAGAGAGAGAGAGAGGGAATGGGGGAGAGAGAGCAGAGAGAGAGTGGAGAGAAAGAGAGAGAGAGAGAAAGAGAGAGAAGAGAGAAAGAAAGGAGAGAAAAAGAGAGGGAAGAGAGAGAGGAGGGAGGGAAGGAGGGAGGGAGGGAGAGGGAGAGAGAGAGAGAGAAGAGAAGAGAGAGAGAGAGGAGAGAGAGAGAGAGAGAAAGAAAGAAAGAAAGAGGAGAGGAGAGAGAGAGAGAGAGAGGCCACAATTTCCTCCAGAGCAGTAAGGGCAGGGCTCACAACTGGGTCTCACACTTGATAAAGCAGTGCTCTCTGTAAATGAGCTAATTTTCAGGACCCTCTTTTCATTTTTAAAGACTCCATGAACATTTAAGCACATATGAGTTATTAGCAGGTAAAAATCAAGCGGATTATCCTGGACTTTTCAGACATTAGGAAAGGTGGATGACACACCAAGTCTTTCCATGCCTGGCACACACACACTGACACATACACATAATCACACGCACACACATACACACACGTACACACGTACACACACGTACACACACACACACACACGTACACACATGTACACACACACACACACACACCTCTGCTGGTTCATCAGTCATCACCACATTGTCCTCGTTAAACTATTTGAAGAAACTTTTTTTAAAAAAGAATTTATTTATTTATTTATGAGAAAGACAGGAGGAGAGAGAGACAGAGCCGGACATCACTCTGGTTCACGTGCTGCCGGGGATTGAACTCAGGACCTCATGCTTGAGAGTCCAATGCTTTATCCACTGTGCCACCTCCCAGACCAGTTGAAAAAACTATTTTTATCTTTTTTACATTTATTTATGTATTTATTCTCTTTTGTTGCCCTCGTTGTTTTATCGCTGTGGTTATTATCGCTCTCACCGTTGGTCCAGAGAACACTGTTCGCAAACAATTCACTAAGGGCACATCACCGCCCTTCTCTGACCTATTCTGACTCAGTCCTCCTGGGTCTGAACCTTTTATCTCCCTTTGTTTACAGCTTCAAACAAGTGCCTGGTATCTGCCATGCTTTAAATCTGAAACAAGGCTCTCCATTTAAGGTTTGATATCCCCTCTCCACTCAGACAAGAGTGGCTATATCATTAGAAGCCCAACTGATCAAATTCATTGACTCTGACTCATTCCTTTCCTAGACACAACAATTTCTCGGGGAGCCAAGAAGCACCTAGTTGAGTTCACAAGAGTCTGAGTGGATACATCTGGTCCGTAGCTACAGGGTGAAGCAGTGATGCAGATGTCTCTCCTTCCCTCTCCATCACCCACCCTCCCATCTTTTCAAATTAAATAAAGGGGTGGGGGGTGGGGGGTGGAGGTGAGGCACCTGGTCACGCACAGGTTCCAATGTGCAAGAGCCTGAGTTAGAGCCCCCGGCCCCCCACTTTCAAGGGGAAAACTTTGCAAGTGGTGAAACGGTGTCTCTCCTCCTCCTTCTCTGTCTCTCACTTACCCTCTCAATTTCTAGATGTCTCTATCCAATAAATAAAAAATATATTTTTTTTAATTAAAAAGAGGAAAAAAAAATAAGCCACCTGGAGCAGTGAGCCCCAACAATAACCTTGGTGGCAATTAAAAAAGAATAATAATGGCAAAATAAATAGATAAACAAAAGACTTTATTGTTGAGACCATTAGCATTTAAGCAATTATTGATATGGCTGGGTGAATTTATTATTTTACCACATATTTACAAGTCATCCCGTCTGCTTTTCATCTGCGTTTCTTCTTTTAAATATAGGTGAGTAATTGTGAGTGTTCTAACTTATCTCAAGTTTGGGCCTAGTATTTGTGTTTTCTAAGCCTTTTCTCTTATTGAAATTTATCTTATGGGTGTAATATGAGTCGCATTTCCATGTTATTTTTTATAATAACCACTTTTACAAGAAATCTCAACTGCTGAATAATGCTATAGAGAGTTTTTACAGTGGATGGTTTTATTCACTTATATTCTATATATCTCAATATTTTACTTTATAAGAAATAAGTTCAAGAAGTTATGAGCTGGGACTGTTTAGTGGTGCACCTACTTGGGCATATATGTTACCATGTTCAAGGGTCCAGGTTAAAGTCTTTGGGGAGGAGTTTCACAAGTGGCAGAGCAGTGCTAATGGTGTCTCTCTTCCTTCCCCCATGTATCCAATGGATTTAAACAACAACAACAAAAGGACAAAGAAAATTACTGGAAGTCATGGGTCATTGTGCAGGACGGAGCCTCAGAAATCAGCCTGTGATAAATAAATAAATGTTATTAACTTAAAAGCTATTTTAAGAGATGGAAACTCAAAGCAGGATTTGACTGAATTTGGAATAGGGCACCAAAGTAAAAACCCTGAGTTGAGGGTGAGGGTGGATGTTAGGCTTCTGGGGGGGGAGGGTGGGATGGGACACAGTCTTTTGGTGGTGGAAATGGTGTTTATGGACACTTCTATTAATTTGTGGGCATATAAATCACTAATTAATATGAGAGTTATTTACTTTTTCTTTAAAATTTTTTTTAAAAGTTATTTTAGGTAAAATGTGTGAACAAGACCATCACAGTCCTTAATACTAATATAATATTAATCAAGCTACAACTACCAGTTTTAACAACTTTTTAAGTTGATAGGCACCTTGAAATCTACATAAAAGAGGACATGTTTATAATTTATTTTTTCTAGTAAGTTGATAACCATTTGGTAAAGGAAAATGATGCATAGAGTCAGGTATGAAAATGTATTAGCTTCAACACTTACTCCTTCAAAAACAATGCCTCATTTCTTTTTTAAAATAGATATTTTCATTATCTTTACTACTTTATTGGATACACAGGCAGAAATGGAGAGAAAAGAGGGAGGTAGAAGACAGAGAGACACCTGCAGCCCTGCTTCACCACTCAGGAAGCTTCTCCCCTGCAGGTGGGGACCAGGGGCTCCAACCTGGGCCCTTGTGCTCTGTGATGTGTGCTCAACCAGGCGTGCCCGCACCCAGGCCCCACAGCGACTCATTTCCATTGGTCTTTAAAGCAGGCTAAGGGGGCTGCGTAGCACAATGAAGGCTCTGATGTGTGATTCAGCTCAAATTCAAGCACAATTGGTGGCTAATTCCCATGTTAACCCTACAGGATCACCAGATAACTACCATCAGTTAGCCACGCTGGCTTTGGGGTTTCTAGTTCATTAATTAAAACACTCTACATTGGCTTCTGAAGACTCATACATGGGCCCAGACAATAACCTAGGTCCACCTGCATATCTGATGTCAGGCTCAAACAAAAACTAGTAGGGTCATGGGCCCTTTGGACTATACCTAAAATAGACCTACTAGCTTTTTCCAAAATGGGGACCCCAAATCTTCATCTGCAAGCTTCCAGCCTTAGGTTCATGATCAGTCAACAATTTGTTTAGCTTCGTATCTTAACTCTTTTTCAGCCACCAGGTTCCAGATGCTAGCAGGATGCTGACCAGACTTCCCTGGACAGACAACCCCACCAATGTGTCCTGGAGCCCCGCTTCCCCAGAACCCTGCCCCACTAGGGAAAAAGAGAGGCAGGGTAGGAGTATGGATCCACCTGCCAACAGCAATGACAACAATAACAATAATAACAACAACAAGGGCAACAAAAATGGGATAAAACAGCCTCCAGGAGCAGTGGACAATTTGAGATCTGGGAGTGCATGAAGCCTCCAGTTGTGTTCTTTCTTCTCAAGATTGTTTTGGCAATTCTAGGTCTTTTCTGGTTCTAGATAAACATTTGTAGCATTTGTTCTGTTCTCCTAAAAAATGTGGTTGGGATCTTGATGGGGATAGCATTAAATTTGTAGATGGCTCTGGGTAATATATTCATTTTGATGATGTTAATTCTACCAACCCATGAACATGGAATATCTTTCCACTTTTTTTGTGTCTTTTTCAATTTCCTTGAGCAGTGACTCATAATTTTCAGTATATAAGTCTTTCACTTCTTTGGTTAGGTTTATTTCTAGATATTTTATTGTTTTTGTTGCTATAGTAAAAGGAATTGATTTCTGGATTTCATGTTCTTCTAACTTAGTGTTTGCATAGAGGAATGCCACTGGCTTTTGAATGTTAATTTTATAGCCTGAAACCTTACTGTATTGCCTGATGATTTCCAAAAGCTTCTTGCTGGATTCCTTAGGTTTTTCTATGTATACTATCATGTCATCTGCAAATTGGGAGAGTTTGACTTCTTCTTTTCCAATCTGTATGCCTTTCATTCCTTGCTCCTGCCTGATTGCTATGGCAAGAACATCCAACATTGTGTTGAATAGTCACAGTGATGACAATGAATCTTTTGATACAGTATTTTGGATGCTAAAGTTGAGAAGGCCTATTACATGGATGGCTCCCCAAAGTAGAAAACTCAAGCGTACTCTGTTGTTTCTTTCAGCTAACAGATGAGCCACAGTCAAAGAACAGAAAAGAGCCTGCTCCAATTGTCACCTTTAGTGAAAACACCAAGCTTCTTTTTCATATGAACTCATTTGTAAAGATTATCAGTAGGGCTACCACACAATAATGTAAGGGAAGCAGAGGAGTCCCAAGTTTTATTATCTACATATAAACTCAGTCATGCATGTCCCCTTTCCACTGTGGCTTCAGCATGGGTCCTTCTGAGCAGAGTCAAATGGAATCATGTTTCAAGATTTTGATGGGTACACTGCGCTGCTCAGTCAACAATAACAGCACTGCAACCTCCATCTGTTCTTTGCAACACAGAGCAGTGAGGGCAGTTTCCAAAAAAACAAGGCTCTAAGACCAGGAAGAATCTATGTTTGAATTATAAAGGTTCTAGAGGAAAATCAGTAGAGCCAATTGTAATTTTTTTTTTTTTCATGTAATCAGAGCATTGAGTTTACCTGCTTCCTAAGAGCTGTGGCTTTTAACTAGTGGTAATTATGACTCGAGGATATCTGATAGCATATGGAGACATTCTGCATTGTTACAATGATGGGGACTGTTATTGCTATCCAGTGGAGAGAGACTAAACATACTTTAATGTACCCAACAGCTCCCAAAACAAAGACTCACCGGCTGCAAATGTCAGTAGAACACATTTGAAAACTTCTTTTCAAGAGGAAACAGTACAGGCAGATAAAGTATTTTCCAGAGAATAGGAGAGACACTCTGAATTGCCCCTTTCACCTGTAATAAAGATATCTTCCCATATCTATCACTTATCTTACACCCACATCTCATTGTGTCATTATTCTGTTTTGAAGCTGTTCTAAATATTCAGTGCAACTAAAAATTTTCAGGCATGAGACACTGGGAACTATAATACCTGAAACACAACAGAAAATATGACTTCAGTAGGTATTTTTTCAAATCATTTTATGTCTCTTCTAAATTTCTCTCAATTGCTCTGACAAGCTCTCAGTATGTTTTTCAGTTTAAAAGTAGAGAGTGCAGATAAAATCTTCTCCATATCTTTGGTTCCCTTAACCACAATTCCCTTTTCTGTACTGATGTAGTCATGCCAAGTCTGACCGGGAAGGTTCCTCCTGATGCACGTGTCATTTCAGATTCTCATCACAAATATTTGCACACCACACTTCAATCAGTTGATATCAAACTCTAATTTTATTTTTTAATTGTCTTTATTTGTTCATTGGATAGAGACAGAGAAATTGAGAAGGGGAAATAGAGAGGGAGAGAGATAGAGAGACATCTGCAGCCCTGCTTCACCACTTGCGAAGCTTTTCTCCTGCAGATGGGGACCAGGGGCTTGAATTGAATCTGGGTCCTTGTGCCCTGTTAACATGTGTGCTCAGCCAGGTGCACATATTAAACATCTATAAGGAACTCTTACAACTCAACAACAAAAAAAAAACCAATAAAAAATAGGCAGAAGATATGAATAGACAGTTCTCTAAAGAAGAGATACACATGGCCCATAGACATATGCAGAAATACTCCGATTGTCTCATCTCCAAAGAAATGCAAATCAAAACCACACCGAGATTCCACCTCACACTTGTGAGAATGGTTTTCACCAGCCAAACAGTAAAGGATAAGCCTTATAATAACAATTAGCTAGAGCTATTTTAAACCCTAAGACTATAAGAAGCTCTTCCTGTTCTCTAAGATCAGATCGGTATTTCTCCTAGTCCCAGAAGCCGTGCTCACATTTCTGGATGTTTTGTTTTTCCTCCGATACCTTTCCCTTTTATACTGCCTCTGTTGACCTCAACTAAAACAAAGTTGCTAGTACCTCAGTAACTGACTTGTTACTGCAGAGTCTCCAGCCACACCAAGCCTCAGATGTCAGCCTTTCAACTTCTCGAATCTGGTGAGATCTTTCTAGTTCTACTTCAGATGGTATGTTTTCTAACACAGTTATATTAGCTACAGGTTAGGGCTTACAGTACTAGGTACATGTGTACATGTATCCACAAGTAAGGGATCATTATATGCCTCAAGGCAAAAGTGTTTAACAGCCCTCTGAGATTAGAGTTAGACCTAGAAAGCATGGAATTCTAGCAGAATGGCCTCGGGAAGGAATCCTAAATCTCTCATCACACATTTCCTACTTAGACCTAAACTCCCTCCTCCCCTTCCTCTTACTTCATTTCCACCATCACTCTATCGACTCAATTAATTATACAAAAAGAAGCAAGTGAAAATAGTCTTCCATCTTTTTAAATCTCTTTTTACAGAACATCAGCATTATTGTTGCCCCTTGATAAGCTTCAGAAGAAGCTACAGACAGACTAGGACCCACATAGTCAACGACTGCCACCTCTCCAGATTCAAAGGAGGTCTGGAAACTTGACATCAGGCTCAACCTGACGCTGTTGACTGGCTACAGAAGAAGGGCAAACGCTAGAAGAAGAAGAAGAAGTACTATATAACTGGGCAAGAGTTACACTGATAATTATTATCCCTGTGGCAGTTGTTAGAAGCATCAACCAAGCAAATGCAGAAAAACTTGAGACTAACTGAGACTCCACTAGAACCCTGGGCCTATTTTCTCCCTAATGTGAGGCCAGAGCCCATAAACCTAATACTGGTTCGGATACAACAAAGGACACTCAATGTTTTAACAACGAAGAGAAAGCCTAAACTCCCCGCAGTGACCCTGGGTCCATACTCCCAGAGGGATAGAGAATAGGAAAGCTATCAGGGGAGGGGATGGGATACGGAGTTCTGGTGGTGCGAATTGTGTGGAGTTGTACCCCTCTTATCCTATGGTTTTTGTCAGTGTTTCCTTTTTATAAATAAAACATTTTCAAAAAGCAACTACAAAAGCCGGAGAAGGGCAAGAAACCGGCTCATTTAATGACGGTCTCTTTGTCCACTATCAGGCCCCCCCATCACTTGGGGTCCTAGACAGGAAGTCACTGCGTTAGGACCATAAATAATATGGTCCTTGTCTGCAGATAGACCCCTCTCTCTGCCATCACTGGCCATACCCATTGGGAATGTGAGTGTAAGTCATTCTGTAGGCCTCTTCAGGACCACACGCTCACTATGAATAGCAGTGGTGGGGACTATTCCACGCTCCACAGGAAGGCTGGGCCATCCTGCGCTGCTGCTTGAGGAGGACTATCTTCGAAGTGAGTGCAGCCTAGAATATTCCCAGCTGTGTCCAGGGACTGTGAGCTGTCTGACAAAGAAATGGGGTCCAGGCTAGATCAGGGTGGTAAACAGTTATTTGCACTTACAATATTGTAAATCAATATTAAATCACTAATAAAGAATAAAGCATTAATAAAGAAATGATATGATGATTTTAGAAAGAAAAAGAGAGAGAGCAAGCACTGCACCACCTGATACACGTGGTATTGGAGACTGAACCAGCTGCCTCCAGTTCCCAAGTCTGGCTCTCTAGCACTTGAGTCATCCCACTGGCAAGCCCAGCTCTGCAGTGTAAAGCCACACACTGTTCCTGAGTATGTGTATGCCGATAGGTCAGGTACACAGAAATAAAACTTTATATAAAACTCAACTGAGGGACCAGGCAGTGGCACACTTGATCTTAAGTGCACATGGTGCCATGCACAAGGACCTGGGTTCAAGCTCCTAGTCCCTATCTGCAGGAGGGTTGCCCGTGTCTCTCTGTCTCTTTCTATCGCTATCTCCCTGTCCACTTTTAATTTCTCTTTTTCTGTAAAAAAAAAAAAAATCTGAGCTCTGCTTTTGTGAAGATGACATAACTGTGGAGAAACATAGGCATGGAAGCCCATTATCATAGAGTGATCAGTGAAGGATAAACTCTGCGTGACACCATATTGCAAAACGGTAGGTGCTGGGGATATGTATCAGCCCACCAACAGCCACGTCCAGTAGAGAAGCAACTACAGAGGCTGGAACTCCTACCTTCTGCACTCCCCAAACAGCTCTGAACCATACTGCCAGTGGAGAAGTGCAAAGGAGGAAGAGGATAAGAGGGCTCTGAATTCCAGCTCCATTAGGACCCAGAAAGAGAAGAGGAAAAAAAGAGATGGACATTTGAATGTAGCAATAGGGTTATCTGTAGCTTGGGAAGGAAGAGAAAATGTGACCTAAAAAAAAAAGGCAGTTATATACAAATACAGACAGATAGCTCTAGAGATAATCATTGACCCATAGCTGTAACCTTATCTGCTGTAGCTTCCAATAGAGAACTTTGGTGGTGGGAATGATATGGAATTATATCCCTCTTGACATGTAATTTTGTGAGTCAATATGAAATGTCTGAGTCCACATTCTTAATTAATAGTTATATGAACTCTGGAAGCCAACCTGCATGTCTCAATAAATAAAACCCAAGGCCCCTACCACAAGACCCAGACAGCCGAGGTCTGAACACAGGAGAGCTCATTTCTGTTATCC
>NW_026647740.1:0-31078 GCF_950295315.1 Erinaceus europaeus
TGCTGCAGGTGGGGAGCAGGGGCTCGAACCCAGGTCCTTGAGCACATCCTTGTGTGCACCACCACCCGCCCCTCCTGCTCGTCGGTCCTTCTCCTCATCCCCTCCCGGCTTCTCCAGGCTGCGGCTTTACCCCTCGTCATCCAGACTCAGAAGAGGCTGAGACGGTGGGACCTGCGGACAGTCTCCAGTAGCAGAGAGGCCGGCGCGGGGAGGAGTGAAGGCGCCGCTTGGCCTGAGGCCAGCGCTGTGACCTTCTGGAAAAGCCGGAACCCGGTCACCCGGTTCCTGAGGCTGGAGCGTGCCTTCTGGAACCTTCCACCAGTGCCGAGAGCAAGCAGCTCTGGCAGGCGAGGCGGTTGGGGGAGCAGGAAGTGGCCGCCTTCCTGGCAAAGAACATCTCTCCGCAGGGACCGGAGGGAGGGCACGGCTCTGACGTGCGTGGCGGGGCCCCTCCTTCCCGTGACCCAGCTGGGCCAGGGTGGGGGGCCCGGGACGAGACAAGTGTCCAGTCAGCCTGGACGGAGTGGGCCTGAGCTTTCTGGGCCGCAGCCCCAGTCCCTTGGCTGTGCTCTGTGCCTTCCCTTCCCAGCCTCCCCTCAGTGGCTCCACTAGGAGCAGGGATTCAGAACATGTCCGAACTGGGAGTCTGCACAGTCTGCACAGTCTGCTCGTGCTGTCTGTCAGGAGGGTGCTGAGGGAAGCAGACGCCCTTCTAGAGGGAGGACGAAAGAGGAGTGCCACTGGGTCCCCGTAATTGCAGGCCAGTGGTCCGGGAGGTGGCACGGTGGATAAAGCACTGGGCTCTCAAGCATGAGGTCCTGAGTTCAATCCCCGGCAGCACATGTAGCAGAGTGATGTCTGGCTCTTTCCCTCTCCTCCTGTCTTTCTCATTAATAGCGTCCACACAGGAAAGCCACTTTCATGTCCACCAACGGATGACTGGGAAAAGAAACTGGAACAGTAACTCTGTGGACTACTGCTCTGGAATTGAAAAAGACAAGATTGTATTGTCCGGGACTCGATGTGCTGAGTGAAATAAGTAGAGCTCAAAGAAGGCGCCCGGCTGGTCGGACTCCTGTGTGGAAAAGCGTCCTGGGGGGCAGGGTGGATAGCATAATGGTCATGCAAAGAGTTGCTCGTGTCTGAGGCTCCAAGGTCCCAGGTTCAATCCCCCGCACTACCGTAAACCAGAGCTGAGCAGTGCTCTGGTTAAAAACAGGAGAGAAGGGAGTCGGGCAGCAGCACAGCGGGTTAAGCGCAGGTGGCGCAAAGCGCAGGGATCGGCGTGAGGAACCCGGTTCGAGCCCCCAGCTCCCCACCTGCAGGGGAGTCGCTTCACAGGCAGTGAAGCAGGTCTGCAGGTGTCTGTCTTTCTCTCCCCCTGTCTTCCCCTACTCTCCCCATTTCTCTCTGTCCTATCCGACAACAACAACAGCATTAATAACTACAACAATAAAGCAACAAGGGCAACAAAAGGGAATAAATATTTAAAAAAAATGACAACAAGGGCAACAAAATGGAAAAATGGCCTCCAGGAGCAGTGGATTCAAAGTGCAGGCACTGAGCCCCAGCCATAATACCAGAGGCAAAAAAAAAAAGGGGGGGGAAGGAAGGAAGGAAGGAAGGAGGAAGAAGGGAGGATCCGTGGCCAGATACATTAACTGCTGCCCAGTTCACAGGGTAACAGGTAGGCAGCAAGCTCTGGGGGAGAGCTCACAGACCGTGGGTGTACGCAGTTGTTTTGAAGTACAGGTCAGGCAAGTACTAGATGACTCAGAAGGATGTGTGGTGTGCGATTAACTGAGAGAGTCCAGAGAGGTCAAGCTCTCTGCATACCGATCTGCTTTTCGAAAGCAAGGGCATCGCTTACTAGCAAGACGACAGCCCAAAGCCCGTTCTAGTCTCGGTGGCGCCAAGGTTGGGACCGGGTGGTGACGTTCTTTCTCACCCTCCTTGTCTGCTTTTCTTATCTGAAAGGCGGATGTGACTGCTGGTGTTTTATGATCACTTGACCTCTGTTTCATGGCGCTGAAGATACAGAGAAAGACCGCAGGACTGACGGCGTGAAGGGCCTCAGTCACTCTGCCGAGAGAGCGGTGAGCCCTGGACAATCACTCCCCTGCTGACTGCATTTCTGTCATAGTCATAGGGCCACTGTCACCAGGAGCCAAGCACGGAAGCAGGGCCAGGCAATGGCCCACCTGGTTAAGCACACACACACACACGTGCACAGAGACCTGGGCTCAAGCCTCCGGTCCCCACCTGCAGGTGGAAAGCTTCACAGAGCTGCAGGTGTGTGTGTCTCTCTCTCAACTCCTGTCTCTACCCAATAATAAATAAGAAAAATGAGAACAGAAACATGCCAGGTCCCCCCCTGCAGTTAGTGGGGGTGGTGGGGTACAGGGACAGGGTCTAAATGAAAGGTCCCCTTGGCCCAGGACAGCCTGAGGACCCCACCTAGTGTTTACAGTTTCCACGCCCTCCCTAGACCCTGAGGACTGATCCATGCACAACGGGTCCCAAGGACAAACACCAACGAGTCAGCAGAGGGCTGGGAGCCTGCTGGAGCCCCGGACGTGACCGCTCAGTGGCATGGGCGCCGCGGACCTCCCCTGACCCTCACGGTGGCTGCTGTGTCCTTGCTCACACAGCTCTGGTTTGGGGACTCCCTGGAACCTGGGCTGGGTCATTTCACCCTCGGTGCAGCGGGCTCTGGGAAGCCGTGGCCGCAGCGCTCCCGTCCCGGCCCTCTCCTGAGGTTGTGCCTACGTGTCCCCAAGGGGGTCATCTTGGGATGGCGTTTCCCACGCAGGCCGCTTCCTGAGGGCCTCGCCTGGCCTCCGTCCAGGAGCACAGCGTGTGCCTGGGCCTCTGCTCATGGCAGGGAAGCACCTGCTGGCCTCGGCTCCGTGGCCTCACCCGACACGGCCTCCGGTCCACACACGGCTGTCCAGTGGTCAGCGGCTCTGCTGAGGCCCCACAGGATAAGGGGTCAAAGGACAAAGACTCAGTCCTGAAGTCACGGCTCTGGCCACTGTGTCCCCCACCCCCAGCCCAGGCCTAAGAGATGACAGGGGCACATGAGCTCCGTGAGCCTGGTGTGTGATGTGCTTCCTGGCTGTCCCGGGGCTCGGGCTCAGCACAGAAACTTTCAGCCTCACGAAACCTCCCACTGTCTTGACAGTCAGAGACTTCCTGGGCTTCCAAAGGGAAAGTAAACCCAGTGGGTGTTTGCTTTTCAGTGAAAGCCGAGTCCTCCCTGGAACCCGCAAGCCTGTGTCATGGCCAGGTCCCCAGAACCAGAGGAAGTGTGGCCTGTGGGGGCCGCTCCTGAGGCCAGACGGCACGAAACAGAACCTGGAAACCAGCTTGCTGGTGGGGTTCTAGCTTCACCCTGTGGGAGCGACGGGGAGGGAGAGAGAGAGAGAAACAGAGAGAGAGAGAGACAGAGGGCTTCCCAGGTAGGGAGTTGTCTTGCCACACGTGTGGGTGGGTTCGAGCCCCAGTACTACACGGGAGGTGACAGAGTGCTCCAGGAAGCTCCAGTGTTGTGTCTCTCTCCCTCAACCTTTGTCTCTGAGTGAAAAATATTGGAGGCCTGTAATCACATGTGTGAGAGGTCCCAGTGTCACTAGACAGACAGACAGACAAGTGACTTCACACTTGCACCTGCTCTTCGTGGGTTCAGGACAGTTCAGGGCATCGTCAGTGGACGCCAGGCTAAAGCCCCAGGGCACACGGTTCTGTCAGGCCTGCGAGGTGCTGACCTCTGGCCCGAGCTCCCTCCTCACTCCCAGATGGCCCTGCCTTGGCCAAGGGGGAGGAGGGCGGGCAGATCCTCCACGGGGCACAAGGGACAGAAGGGGCATGTCATGGGGGCTTTGGGGACCAGCTCAGATTTTGAGACTGACAAGAGACGCCAGCTGCCGGGGCCGAGGGTTTCAGTCCAGGGGAAGCTGGGGGTGGAGGGAAGCAGGCTGGGACAGCAAGAGGTGGGGGGTAGTGGGGGGTGTCTTTCTCTCTCTCTTTCATTTGTCCTTCTTTTTCCCTCCAGGGCTATCACTGGGGCTCGGTGCCAGGACTACAAATCCACTGCTCCCTGAGGCCATTTTCCCATTTTATTGGATAGGACAGAGAAGTTGAGAGGAGGGGGGGGAGCTAGAGAAGGAGAAAGAGGGGTGGAGAGCATGGTTCTGGAAAGACTCTCCTGCCTGAGGCTCTGAGCTCCCAGGTCCAAGCCCAGCACCACCAGAAACCGGAGCTGAGCAGGGCTCTGGTCTGTCGATGTTTCTCTGTGTATCTCATTACGCTGCAGGTGTCTGTCTTTCTCTCCCCCTCTCTGTCTTCCCCTCCTCTCTCCATTTCTCTCTGTCCTATCCAACAACGAACGACATCAGTAACAACAATATGACCACAATGAGGCTACAACAACAAGGGCAACAAAAGGGGGGAAAACGGCCTCCAGGAGCGGTGGATTCACGGTGTAGGCACCGAGCCCAGCAATATCCCTGGAGGCAAAAAAAAAAAAAAAAAGATTAATTTACTTATTTGTGAGAAAGATAGGAAAGAGCCAGTCATCACTCTGGTACATGTGCTGCTGCCAGGGACTGAACTCAGAACCTCATGCTTGGGAGTCCAACGCTTTATCACTGCGCCACCTCCTGGGCCACACTAGCTTGTTTTTATTCTGCCTGTCGGGTCTCAGCGGTTGTCAGTGACTCCCAGTGAATGCTGGGCGCCCACAGCTTGCGGAGCCCTCCACAAGAGGCCTTCTGCTCTTAGCCTGCTCCTGCCCACAGGGGCACAGCGCCCCCTTCAGGCAGGGCGGGCTCACCTA
Organism: Erinaceus europaeus; assembly: GCF_950295315.1. NCBI lineage: Eukaryota > Metazoa > Chordata > Mammalia > Eulipotyphla > Erinaceidae > Erinaceus > Erinaceus europaeus. The sequence continues at coordinate 4,838 of NW_026647740.1, forward strand.
CCCTCCTCTTGCTCCGGAGGGTCTGTCTCTGTTCTGGGGTTTGCTAGGACACCCGGCTTCAAGACTGTTACGTCATGGACTGCTAACCTAACCGCTGTGCCAGTGGGTTGCAGAGATGATGGAAAGTTAGGGGCCGGAAGGGGGCGCACCTGGCTGAGTGCTCACGTTACAGTGCACAAGGATCCGGGTTCAAGCCCTGGTCCCCCCCACCTGTGGGGGGAAATCTTCACGAGTGAAGCAGGGCTGCAGGTGTCTCTCTGCTTCTCTATCTTCCGCTCCCCTCTCAGTTGCTTTGTCTCTATCCAATAATAAATAAAAGATTAAAAAAAGTCTTTTAAAAAGATTTTATTTATTCATGAGAAAGAGAGAGAGGAAGAACCAGACATCACTCTGGTACATGTGCTGCCGGGGGCTGAACTCAGGACCTCACTCCTAAGAGTCCAGTGCTTTATCCACTGCACCACCTCCCGGACCACTAAAAAAAAGTTTTAAATAGGGAGTCGGGCGGTAGCGCAGCGGGTTTAGCGCAGGTGGCGCTAAGCACAAGGACCGGCGGAAGGATCCCGGTTCCCCACCTGCAGGGGAGTCGCTTCACAGGCGGTGAAGCAGGTCTGCAGGTGTCTGTCTTTCTCTCCCCCTCTCTGTCTTCCCCTTCTCTCTCCATTTCTCTTTCCTATCCAACAACAATGACATAAATAATAACTACAACAACAAAACAATAAGGGCAACAAAATAAAACAAAAACCTTTAAAAAAAAAGTTTAAAATATATATATATATTTAAAATCCCTCGGGGGGGTGTCGGGCAGTAGCGCAGCGGGTTAAGCCAAGGTGGTGCGGAGAGCACGGACTGGTGTAAGGACCCCGGTTCACCCCCATGTGCAAGATAACGGCCCCCAGGACTGGCTCTGCTGGCCTTTCTTCAAGAGAGAGTCGAGTTCCTTGTGGAAAGTGACTCGTCTGTATTTGAGGCAAAACAGCTTGACATTTCTTGTGCAAGCTGCTCCCTGCTTTCTCAGCCCTGGGCTGGTTCTGGCCGGGGCGCCCTGCACCCCCTCGCTGCCCCAGCTCCCAGTGTGGGGAGTCCAGCAAAGCCAGTTTATCACCAACACTGTGACTGGCCCTGTTTTTAGACGGTCCTTGTATGACCTTTCCAGCCCTTCCTCCTCAGACGGCCAGGCTGACAGATCCCTGAAGGTACCCAGAATTCTGAGGTTTTTTAAAAACTACAAAACTGGGAGCCGGGTGGTAGCACAGCAGGTTAAGTGCACATGGTACAAAGCACAAGGACCGGCGGAAGGATCCCGGTTCGAGCCTCCGGCTCCCCACCTGCAGGGGTCGCTTCACAGGCGGTGAAGCAGGTCTGCAGGTGTCTGTCTTTCCTTCCTCTCTCCATGTCTCTCTGTCCTATCCAACAAGGACATCAATAACAATAATAACTATAATAACAATAATGACAAGGGCAAGAAAAGGGAAAATAAGAATATTTTAAATAATTAAAAAGCTACAAAGCCTGCCCCCCCCCCCCCCCCCCCCCATACCCCACAGCCCATTCTCCTGCCCTTCTGCCCCCGCCCCATTGGGTCAACCTCGTTCTGTCGTCGCTGGCCACCAGCTTTTCATATCCGCTACTCTGTCTCCTCAGCACCGCACCCGGGTGAGACCTTCCCTCCCAGCCTCCCGACGTAGCCCACTTCGCCTTGCGTGGGCTCCTTGAGCTTTTGTTTCCTGTTTCCCTGTGAGCGGTGGACTTGAGTTCTGTGGGGTTTTTGTTTTGTTTTTTGCCTCCAGGGTTATTACTGGGGTTCGACGAATCCACTGCTCCTAGAGGCCATTTTTTCCCCTTGTGGTCATTATTGTTGCTGTTATTGGTGTCGTTGTCAGATAAGACAGAAATGGAGAGAGGAGGGAAAGACAAAGATAGATACCGGCAGACCTGCTTCATCGCTTGTGAAGCAGCCCCCCTAAAGGTTGCCAGAAGGTTGAGCGGGGGGCAGGTGTGGTGCACCTGGTTAAGTGCACACATTACAGCGTGCAAGGACCTAGGTTCAAGGCCCTGGTCCCCAACAGGGGGAAAGCTTCATGAGTGGTTGAGAGCAGGGCTGCACGTGCCTCTCTCCCTCCCCCCTCTAAATTTGTCTTTATCTAGTAACAAATAAATAAATAAACATTAAAAAAACGGAGGCAGGAGAAAAGGGGAACCTCACACCCCGGGTGAGGGGAAGGGGCCAGAGGAGACGTCTCCTATTATCAGTCTTCTCAGCACTGACGAACAGGAGGGGAGAGCCAACAGGTCTGGAGTGTGATCCCAGCACCCAGTGACGCTCTGGCTCTTTCCCATTAACTAATTTATAAATAAGTAGGAAAAAAGGGAGTCGGGCAGCAGCACAGTGGGTTAAGCGCACGTGGCGCAAAGCGCAAGGACCTGCCTAAGGATCCCGGTTCGAGCCCCCGGCTCCCCACCTGCAGGGGAGTCGCTTCACAAGCGGTGAAGCAGGTCTGCAGGTGTCTGTCTTTCTCTCCCCTCTGTCTTCCCCTCCCCTCTCCATTTCTGTCCTATCCAACGACGACGACATCAACAACAATAACTACAACAACGAAAAACAAGGGCAACAAAAGGGAAAATAAATTTAAAAAAATGTTTTCTTAAAAAATAAGTAGGAAAATAATTGATTAAGGGAGCCGGGCGGTGGTGCAGTGGGTTAAGCGCACGTGGCAGAAAATAACTGAAGGGCAGGAGTATGTAGGACACTGATTCTGCAGAGACTCTCATGCCTGAGGTTCCAAAGTCCCAGGTTCAATCCCCTGCACCACCAGAAGCCAGAGCTGAGCAGGGCTCTGGTAAAAAAAAGTAACTGGCTAGAAGTGAGGCCTTTAGTTTGGTCTTCTGGAGTTTCCTTGTCTGCAGTGTGCAAATGCCCCTTCTGCGAGCTAAGGCTCATGGGAGGTGGCAGTTCTCAGCTTTGAAGGCCCAGCAAGGTACCGGGCAGCCCTTGGGCCTGTCCTTCAGGCCACTCGCCCACAGCACAGCAGCCAGTTTCTGTCAGACTTGGGGTGGGTGGCTCTCAGCCCCAGCCTCAGAATCTGCACCTCTGGGTGCTGGCTGCCTGGCGAAGGGGCGCCGAGAGAGGCTGCAGCTCTGGACGGGGCTCTGGAAGGCGGAGGAGCCCAGGCCGTGCAGGTGGGGCCCTGTCATCACGCCAGTGCTCAGGCTTTCTCTTTGCTACTCTTACTCAGCAAACCCACAAACTGCTTTAAGCAGCAGCACCGAAGGGCTGGTGCAGTGCTGAATTTAGTTGAACTAAACTAAGTAGTTAAATTTTCTGTACATTACAGTGCAGGTTCAAGCCCCCGGTCCCCACCCACAGGGGGAAAGCTTTCCAAGTGGTGAAGCGGGGCACAAGGATCAGCGTAAGGATCCTGGTTCGAGCCTCCGGCTCCCCACCTGCAGGGGAGTGACTTCACAGGCGGTGAAGCAGGTCTGCAGGTGTCTTTCCCCCTCCTCTCTCCATTTCTCTGTCCTAACCAACAATGACGACAACAATAATAATTACAACGGCAACAAAAGGGAATAAAAAAAAAAAAAAAATTGAAGAAGCCGGGCTGGTGGTCAAACCGTCCACTCTGTGGGGTGCAGGCGCATGACCTCGGCCCATCAGCCCGTCAGCACTGGAGGAAGCTGCAGCACCGTGGTGTCATCCTGGGGGTGGTATTCTCCTACATGAGACCCCAGAGCTGGCGGAAAGCACGTCAGGAGAGCCTTCAGCGTTGTGCTCAAAACAGAGAAGCATGAAAGGAGTCAGGAGCCTCCCGGATGAAGAAAAGCAGGCTCGAGTCTACACACATGTCCACGGGCTCGGCCACGGCTAACTGTGGGTCAGAGCGACACTCACACGTGTCACCTGCCTCGCACAGCTGAGGGCAGAGAAAGCCGCCGGCTCTAGGTGTCCCCTTTCAGCTCCCAGGGTGAGGGACGGGTGAAGCGGGCGGGAGCCCTCCCCAGCCTGAGCACCGGTCCTGACTGAGCACCGATTCTCTGTGCGGCCCAGATTCGAAGCGATGTTCCCAAGGACTAGGGAGCCCCCTCACAAAGGTCAATTCAGGGCCTGCGTGGAAACGGCAAAAGGCAACCCCGACACAGCGCCACGGCAATCGTGCCGGGGGCGTCCCGAGGGAGAGGCCCGGGTCGGAGAGCTTGTTTAGAGTGACCAGATGAGGCGGCTCGCGTCTGGCCCCAGCTTCCTGCAGCCTGGACCGGGTCACGCCTTTGAGCACTAAGGAGGGGACTTGGTTTACCGCGGACAAAGCTCAGAAAGGCCGTCAAGTGAGGCAAAGGCTTTATTATTTGGACACAGGGAGGGTGGTTATCACCCATCACACTGGACCTCGGGCTCCCCTTCCAAGTGCTACTTTTCCCGTGGGCCAGTTACGCTCAGCCCGACAGGCTCTCCCCCGGCCAGATACATGCCGCCCCGCCACAGCTCACCACTCAAACATCAGACGCCAGCTCTAAGTAGAACCCCTCAGCGTCCAGTCAGTGCTACAGTGTGCCGGGTTGAAAACAGCCCCGGACGGTGCCCCTGGATCTGTTTGTCCTTGATAAAAAGCAGGGAGAAGCCGAGTTAACCCAGGTCATCTGAAGGCCAAGTCACTAGGGATCAAACAAGTAAAAAACATTGCTGAGATTTTAAAATGAAGATAAAAACCGGAATAGCCTACACAGTCCTTCAGAGCGTGGATACAAACAAGTCTCTGTCTGCAGAAAGCACCGAGCTCTGCGGGAGGCTCCGTCGGTGAGGTAGTGTCTGTGGGGGTGGTGGCCGCCACGGGAGGCTCTCCAGGCATTTGCACTTTACTAACGTCCAGCCGTCTTTACACGGTTAGTACCTGGTGCGAAACGCGGCATTCTGAGTGCCACCCACCACTCTTCACGTACAGGAAGAAGGGGGAAAAAAGCCGACACAGTCAACATTTCTCACATCCTGGATTTCTTTTATAAAAATATCAGCAAGGAACCAATTTCCCTAATAAATTTTTGTAAAAGCTGCAGTCCCCAGAGAACTGAGGAGCGAGTCTGAGAGCCAGCGCACGGGCGACTGTGGGTCCGACACCCCCTTCCTCCCTCGGTGAGCAGCAACGCAGGGAAGCCTCACCTCACCTCACCTCGCCTCACCTGGGAGGTCAGTCTTGGGGGGAAAGAGGAAACGCTTTCTCATTTCCACAGGAAACTGACGTTTACCACTGGTTTTAAAGTACAGATGGAAATAAGAGATCATATTTAATACTGAGCTAATATAAACGTGCTATCTGAACATCGCATTTTCACACGTACTTAAATGTAGTGCTGAGATTCTATTTCAAACCAAATGAATTTGTTCTGGGAGGACAAGCCTGGCTCTTAACCCTGTGAGTGGGGTGCCATTACCCCAAAAGCGAGGGAAGCCCCAAGTGTCCACCTCAAGGAGAACCAGGCAAGGCGCACTCAGAGCTCAGAGGATTCTCGGGGTCGGGGCAGCTTTCCTAAAGATGGGCATCTGGAGTCACCCAGCTGTGCCTCTGGCTCGTCTTCAGGACAGAGTCGGGCGAGAGCCTATAACTCCGTTGAGTGCTCAGGGCCGCAGAGGCCATCCTGGGGCTTCCTGTGGAAGTACGTACAGATCTTCCTCATGGAGCTGGGAGTGCCGGTGACCTAGGAGAAGGGCAAAGACGTCAGAGAAGGTCCAGTGAGGGCCACACGCCCCTCAGCAAGCCACCGCACTCGGCAGAGGTGAACCTCGGCAGCACGCCGTGTGGACAGAAGACACTCCAGGCCGTGCTCCCCCCAAGCTTCAGGTTCCGACTGGACTCGAAACCCAGAGACGTGTTGGTCCGGACGCTGGTCTGTGTCTGCAGCTGCTGCCCTGCTAACAGAGCCGAGACTGGCTCCCTGGAAAAGACAGCACCGCCTGGGGGTGACGGCTGCCCCCTCCCCAGTGGTCTCGGCAGCGTTCTGTGACCTGATAGAGGACTCAGTGACGTCTTCCTCAAAGCAGTTTCTGGCAGCAAGCTGTGTCCTTATAATTAACTTAAAAGGTAAGCAGAACTAAACTGAATGTTAAAATAAATAAATAAAAAAATAAAAAGAGAAAGAAAGAGCTCCCAAGAACACTGCCGTAAGTGGCTGAGAAGGAAGATCAGAGGCCGACAAGGCGTCCAGTTTACTGCCTCCAGTTTACTGCCTCCGATTAACTGTCTCCACGCTTCACTTTCACAACCATCGATTAACTACACACTGGAAATCTAGTGGTGCACGCCCACAGACTTATTTGCAGAAAGGGGCGGAATCTATAAAAAGTGATGGTGGAGACCAAGCAGAGAGGGAAAAGCCTGCCTCATGCCCCAGACGACACCAGGAACCAGACCACAGGGCAGGTGGCCGTAGCAGAGGGGGAGGCCCACACCTCAGGTAACTGAATCTTAGAGAAACAAGAGTCATTTTAGCATGAAACGCTGAAAACGAGGGCCCGGCAGTAGCGCAGCGGGTTAAGCGCACACGGCGCAAAGCGCAAGGACCGGCGCCAAGGATCCCGGTTCGAGCCCCCGGCTCCCCACCTGCAGGGGGGTCGCTTCACAGGCGGTGAAGCAGGTCTGCAGGTGTCTGTCTTTCTCTCCCCCATCTCGATTGCTCCCTGTCCTATCCAACAATAACAAGAAGGGTAAGAAAATGGCCTCTAGGAGCAGTGGATTTGTAGTGCAGGCACCGAGCCCCAGCAATAACCCTGGAGGCAAAACAAAAAAACAAAACAAAACAAAACAAAACAAAACCCACCCCACATTAAAAGCACGTCCTGCCTTTCCATCTATTTCCTAAATCTGGCAACCCTGGGAACAAAACATTCACTTAAGCTGACCACACAGTAACATTCTGGCTGGCGGAAACCGGTGGAGCATCAACCTGCAGCGTGGCCTAGGCCTAAGGAGAAAAGGCCCCGCGGCCTTACCGGGCCTGGAGAAGGCTTCGTGCTCTGCCGTCGGGGCGTCTGCTCTGAGGGGCTCCGCGGAGAGGCGGCCTCGGCCCTGCGCTTGGCGGCCATGGCCAGGAGCCAGTTCTTACTCTCCGGGGAGCTGTTCTCTTTGCCCCCTGCGTCCGTCCCTTCTCCACAAGAGCCGGAGGGGAGAGGGAGTGCGGCGCAGGCCTCGGCAGGAGAGGGGGGCTCGGAGACGCCCTCGGCCGCGCTCGGCTCCGAGTCCCGGGGGCCGGCGAGGCAGCACAGACCCAGGCGCGGCTTGTCCAGCGGCCCGTCCAGCTCGGTCACGCAGCTGCAGCTCTTCAGGCACTTCTGCTTCCCGCCGTCCAGGCGGCCGGGGTCCAGCCGCCGCTTGACTCTGCTCCGGGACTCAGGGCAGGCCGCCGTCTGCGGGGGCTCGAGGCTCACGGGGATCAGGGCCTTCCTAGGGGACGTCAGCTGGGTCTCCGAAGCAGGTGGGGTGACGGGCGGTGACGGAGACGGTGTCTGGGTCACCCAGTTTCGGAGGGACATCTTGAAAGAGGACGCCGGCTTGGGCGAGACGGAGGAGCTGGAGCCCCTCCTGCGGCCGGGGGAGCGAGGCCTGGCGGGCGGCGTCTTCAGGGAGAAGGTCGGGGTGCTGGAGGGCAGGGGGAGGTCTCCGGCACGGCTCGGGGCACAGGCTGCCGAGGACGGGGAGGAGACGGAGGGGCCGCTCTTCACTCGGGGGGCTTTGGCGGGGGTGCCTTGGCTGCTAGTCACTGCCACTGAAAAGGAAGCGGGCATGGCCGTCAGAAGCGACAGCAGCCCCGGCTCCCCAGCTCTCGTCAAGGAAGACTACAGCCCTGCCCAGCTGCTCTGATGCGCTCAGCACTACCGACAGCAAGTGTGCGCGCTCCCTGACCTGCTCCCTGCTTCTCACTAACGGGCCAGCTTCTCCACTCGCGGCCTTGGGCATTTGGACCATTCTGTTCAATGATGAATCTCTGGAAAACTAAAAACACTATCTGCCCAGCACACTGGCTAATAACCGAATATTAAATTATTTTAGGAATAAATACAGGGCTACACTCCAGTTCTTCTCACTGTTCAAAACAGTTACTGCAAAGAATAAAGCAGAGTGGAAAAAAAAAAAAAAAAAAAAAGAATAAAGCAGAGTGGTCCGTGAAGTGGTGCAATGAATAAAGCACTGGCTTGTCAACCATGAGGTCTGGAGTTCAGTCCCCGGCAGCACATGTACCAGAGTGATGTCTGGTTCTTTCTCTCTCTCCACCTGTCTTTCTCATGAATAAAAAGAAAAAGAAGACAGCAGAAAGGGTTCTCCATTTAAAAGTCTACCAAAACAAGACTGAACCTCGCTATCACTCTGCGCTACTGGGCCCAGCAAATCAGACCATCGAAGTCCCAAGTTCAATCCCCTGCACCACCACCAGCCAGAGCTCAGTAGTGCTCTGGCAAAAAAGAAAGAAAGAAAGAAAGAAAGAAAGAAAGAAAGAAAGAAAGAAAGGGAAAAGAAAAAGGGCAATGCTTCTTACCCGGGTCAGATTTCACCTCTCTCTTCTTCTGAGAGGCCCAACCCACGAGGGAGAGTTTATCCGCTGACCTCTCCTCAGAGCCCCTGTTCAGGCGCCAGATTTTCAGTGTGTTGTCATCAGAGCAGGTGGCGATCTGAGAACCGGGAAGGAGTTAAGGAGTTTCAACCAAAGATTCACAACCAAGTAACAGGAGACAGAGCCTTCTGGTGAGTTATTCGACTGATGTGATCAAGTACAGAAAATGGTTCTGAAAAATCTATGCAATGACTTCCAGTCCTTGCTCAAGGGTACCCCAAAACCCCAGAAAACGTGGACCCTGGCTTCGTTTGCACATCTGCTAGTTTTTAGTCACTACTAAAACTCTACAATAAAGCCAGTGACACGGCATCTGGCTGAGTTGTTCTCACTGCTTTTCTGCGTAACAATTAAACAGTTAAGCTATCATTCAATTTCTACAGTCTGCCTTAATCCTGAAGCCATGGGTAAATTCAAGGCCAGAGGCCGCCACTCTAGTGTGCTGTGACACACAGAATGAAACCATTCTTTTGAGATTCTTCCTCAGGTAAGAAGCAATCTGAGAAAACGAGTCCACTGGGCAGAAAGAACCACCTTTGCCCCTGTAAAAATATCTGGCCATTTCTGGTCTCGGTCCCAAGCCTTTTATGGCAGAGAAAGTCCAGCCTGAGGAGCTGGTGGCAGATGACCGCTGGTAGCAGAGTTGTTCCCCAGCACTTGTTTACATAATTTCTCTATTTCAGTAACCAAAGAGAAAAAAAAGAACACTCGTCCTCTTAAGTCCTGGCCCCCCAAGAGACTGGCAGCTTTTTCCTTTCCTTACTGGGAGGCCAACAGAAGACACACACGCTCAACTGCTTCCCAAGAGATGCCTGGAGTCTGGCTACTCAGGTCCATTAATAATAGCTCTCACTCGGGGAGCACGTACTCCGTACGTGACAGTTCACATCCTCATCTCTCTCACCTCTCCCCCCATCACACTCACTGGATGAGAAAGCTCTTTGCCTGAGGGTCACCATAATTAAGAGGCTAGATTTTTTTTTTTCCCTCCAGGGTTATCGCTGGGGCTCAGTACCTGCACTATGAATCCACTGCTCCTAGAGGCTATTTTTCCCATTTTGTTGACCTTGTTGTTGTGCTTGTTGTAGTTATTGTTATTGTTATCATAGTTGTTGTTGTTGGATAGGACAGAGAAATTAAGAGAGGAGGGGAAGACAGAGAGGGGGAGAGAAAGACGGACACCTGCAGACCTGCCTCACCGCCTGTGAAGCGACCGCCCGCAGGTGGGGAGCTGGGGGCCGGGTGTTCCCTGACCCTGCTCTGCAGAGAAAAGCAGAATCTGGCTGATCAGTGTCCATGCAGACCTCGACTGCCTTCCAGATGTTTAAAGCCCCTGAAAACTGAACTTGATGGAAACACAGCTGGAGTCTGATTTTTTTTTTTTTTTTTTTTTCCCCTCCAGGGTTATTGCTGGGCTCGGTGCCTGCACCATGAATCCACCGCTCCTGGAGGCCATTTTCCCCCCTTTTTTGTTGCCCTAGTTGTTGCAGCCTCGTTGTGGTTATTATTGCCATTGTTGACGTTGCTTTGTTGTTGGATAGGACAGAGAGAAATGGAGAGAGGAGGGGAAGACAGAGAGGGGGAGAGAAAGACAGACACCTGCAGACCTGCTTCACCGCCTGTGAAGCGACTCCCCTGCAGGTGGGGAGCCGGGGGCTCGAACCGGGATCCTTACGCCGGTCCCTGCGCTTTGCGCCACGTGCGCTTAACCCACTGCGCCACCGCCCGACCCCCTGGAGTCTGATTTTTAAACGGACCGCAGAACTACTTACACACCTTTGTGAAGTCTGACGGGCACCAGCACACAGAGGTGACCTCCTGGGAGTGGCCCTGCAGCACGGTGGGAGGCTGCCAGGGGGCGGACACCTAGCACGTGAGACAGAGAAAAGGGCAGATCAGTGGAGTGTCGGGGCTCCAGGAAGAGGACACGTCTGCACCGGAACCCTGAACCCTGACAGCTTGAGACTGGTGCCTCCCAACAGCAGCAAAAGCTCCTGCCACTGTACTGAGCCAAGTGAGTGAGCACCAGCAGAGCTGAGCCGCGCTCTGGTACAAAGCAAAGGGTTAAGAGCGGTGTCACCCGCCTCCCCCCAGAGCTGCCAGTCTGGCAGAGGCCTGGGGCCAGCCAGCCCACTGTGGGATGCAGTCTCCCGGGCAGCTCTGAGGCGAGTCAGCGCTCGGCACCGACTCCCGGGGCCGCCCGCTCCTGTCACCACTCGTCTGTGGAGCCGGCAGGCTCACAGGCAGGGAGGGATCCAACCAAGAGACCGCAGAAGCCGCTGAGCGGTCTCCTGAGCTCCTGAAGGCCCTGCCCCTCCCAGGCCTCAGAGGAGCAGCAGCAGCTCAGCAAGAACTAAGCTCCAGCAGGGCAGCCTGACCTCAAGACGCTCATCACCAGAAACCCCTCCCTGTTCAGCGAGCGAGCGAGGGACAGGGTCACGCCACCTAGCCGGGGCCTCTCCCTCACGCCTAGCGCCGCATTACCTCGGGGAAGCCGAGTGTGTGCACACAGGATCAAGAGGAGGTTTCAGGAGAACTAAACACCCGTTTAGTTCTTGGTGCAGACGCACCAAGCCAAGTGCGTCCTAGTTTAGTGAGACAGGGAGAAACTGAGGCGGGGAGGAGGAAGAGACCCGCGCACCACTGCCGGGCCCGATGCAGCTTTCCTTAGTAGCTAAGAGGAAAAGGCCCGGGCCCGCAGACTCCTGGAAAAGCTGGCAAAGTGTGGTATGATGCCAGCTGTCACATACGGCATCAGAAGGGGAAGGACTGGCCTTCAGAAGCTAGAACTGCATCAACAATTCTCTCAGGCACAAGTGAAAAGCACACTCAGCCCCAAAGCCGCAAAGCAGGAGTCCCACGACCCGCGAGGGAGGAACGCACAAACAAGGCGAGATTCGGCCATCAAGCCCAAAGCACAGACCCGTGTGGCCATCGTGGCCGCATGGTGAGCAAAGTCTTGTCAGGGAAGACCAGGAGTGACAGCACCCGTGAGGCCAGCCCAGAACAGGCACATCTGCAGACAGCACGCAGCTTGCAGTAGCCAGAGCGGGGGCAGAGACGGGATCCCACACCTCCGAAGGCAAGAATGGTCTGGTCTACACTGTGAGAACTCTGTCTTCATAAAAACCAAGCAGAGACAGATGTGTACTGGGAAGAACACCCAGCAAGACCTGGCCTTTTCTAATAAAGATCTTTAGGAAAGGCGGAGAGACTGCAGCCAGTCCCCCGGCAGTGGCTGGAGCCTGCGTCCCCATCAATACTCCACAGGCCAGTGTGCAAGAGACGGACGCTCTTCCTCCCCAAGTGGCCCGTCTGCCCAGCGGGAGGCCAGACCTCCCTTCTTCCTGCCTTGAGATCATTTGCACTTCCTGTGCCGAGCAGCTTATTTATAACCTCTCCAGGCTATTCGTGGCTCTAGCAGAACTGAGCCGTGTAAGGGGGTGTGGAGAGAGGTAGGAAATGAAAGACAAAAATCTATGTGACAAGTAGGTTTTACAGGCTGTGGTCTTTCTCTTCTTTGCTGGGCTGTGAAGGCTAAAAGCCCACCTTCTTCAGCTCCTGTCTTTCCCATCTCCTTTCTTGTGCTCAGGGGCTCTTTTAGCACAGGATACACTCCAACACTTCAAAGAATTCAGAACCTTCTGAAAGCCAACTCAGCAGACGAGGCCTCAGCGCTTCTAAACTTCCCATCTTAACAGGGAAAGGAGAAACTGAGCCCCCAGGAGAGCCTCACCAGGCAGCTCCGTTTTGGGAGCAGTGCGCCTGCCAGAGTCTCAGCTATCAGGGCTCCATGGTGACATGTGCGGACAGGCAGGAGATCATGTCTAAGCCACGTCACTCAGCACTGACATGTGACCCCGCCGGGGAACCTGGAAAGGGTTAGCCATGCACGGAAGAGCTCCCAACCGGCGGACAACAGCCACGTCTCTTATTGTGCCTCTCTCAAGAGGGCTCTTCCCTTGGCCCCCGTCCGAGACAATCAGAAAGGCCTTCGCACGAGGGAGGAAACTCCAGACTCTCCACACATCACAGGTATTACACGCGAGCTGCCTGCCTGCAGGTCGCACCACAGGTATTACACGCGAGCTGCCTGCCTGCAGGTCGCACCACAGGTATTACACGCGAGCTGCCTGCCTGCAGGTTGTGTCTGCACGTACACACAGGCAGAGGGGGAAGAAAATGAGTAATGGGTCCACAACATCTGTGTACAATCCGAGTGTGCTTGTCAGGCCCGAACACATACATGTATATTTATTGTTTTTTTAACCAGAGCATTTCTCAGCTCTGGTAGTGTGGGGGGAAGGAACTTGGGACTTTGGAGCCTCAGGTAGGAGTCTCTTTTCATATCTGTTATGCTGTTTACACCCCCTCCCCAATATTAAAAGAAATTATAAAAAACATGCTTTAAGAACTGGGGAGATAGTATAGTGGTTATGCAAAACAGCTCTCATGCCTGAGGCTCCAAGGTCCCAAGTTCAATACCCAGCACCACAGTAAGCCATAGCTGAGTAGTGTTCTGGTGAAAAATCAAACCAAACCAAACTTTAGAGTTAAGTCAACACAGATACCTGGGTAGATCAGGATCTCCACTCCACGCCCATCAGATACCAATACTAAAGACTTTTTAGAGAAGGCGGGAGAGAGACAGAGACAAGACATCTGCAGCACTGCTTCACTGCTAAGCTTCCCCCGCGCACAGGCAGGAGCCGCAGAATTGAACCCCGGTCCCTGCACATCTAGCCTGTGCTCTCAGCAAAGTGTGCGGGGGCCCCCTGAAGCCTTTGAAGACGCTAGCGAGCCTTTGTCTTCACAGAGAACGTGCTTTTTGGCATTTCCTGAAAAGCTGGGTAAAATTCAGCTAAGGAATTACGCTTTGTGACTTAAAGGTCCCTGTCCTGGGAACGCAGCACGGGCGGGTGTTTTTACGGGCCCAGCGCGCTTCTGCTGCGCCACCCTGCTGCTCACGGGGACAGGTCTTTTTAGAGGCTGCAAGGACCAGGGAGGAAGCACTGTTTCCTGAGCACGGGTCCGACAACACTGGGTTTACGAGCTGTTAAACACTATGCCTCCAAAACCCTAAATGTGTCAACTCTGACCATCTCATTCACCAGTGCCCAAGACAGTTACAGAACTGCAGGATAGCCTAGGTGATCTCTAGCTCCAAGGAAGAAAGTCCTTAATGCTCTCAGACCACCGGATTCCCAGACGTTGCCGTAAAGAGCCAGACATTAGCAGAGACGGGGAGCGAGGGAAGAGGCTTCGCATTACGCCGCTCTGGTGTCAGCTGAACCGACCTGATGAGCTGGAACCACAGGCCAGAAAGGCAGGGCCCACACGGCTGTCCTGGCGGCACGACAAGAGTTCAGGTTTCACCCAGAACTCAGACTCTCTCATTTCCCGACAATCTCGGAAACTGTGGTCCCGGGGTTGTCTGCTCCGTGGCCAGCGTGAGCTCCCAGGTGCCGAGAGGCAAGAAGCGGTGTCCGCGAGGCGTCTGTGCGGCAAGGGCTCCCGCTACGTGCTCACCTTGCACAGAAGGCTTTGCCACGAGAAACTGGCAACTTACCTGCCAGATGTAGGCGGCTTCATCGCTCGAGCCGCTGACTAAAAACTGGTCGTCGGGACTAAGACTGGATTTGATGTAGAAGGTCGAGTTCTGATGTCCGCTGAAGACGGCCACTGCCAGGAGGGAGGAAAGTCAGATCACTTGAACAGTACTTTCCCTCACGATACGTACAGTGCAGCACTGCAGTCAGTCAGTCAGTCAGTCAGTCAGTCAGTCTACCGGGGACAGTCTGTTTCTGTCAGGACTCCCGCGAGGTTCAGCGCTGCCCTGAGGACCGGCTACCTCATCACACACGGCACCAAGGAGGGTAGTCTGGTCTAGAGCAACGTGAGAGCAGAACCTGGCACCGGGGAAGCTCGGCCGCTGGACAGTAACTCTCGGGAAAGAAAAGGCAACTTCCGTGTAACAGAGGAAAGGATAACTGTGAGGGACTCCGAAGCACCTACACTAACCTCCCTCCCTTTCACCAGAAGCAAACCTGGGGTGGTGAGGAAGGGGGTCCCTCTGCGTATTTAGAGTTTGTCAACAAGAGCCCAACAGGTCAAACTTTCCGTAAATGGAAACCGAATTCAAGACAATCCCGATACGTAAACCCACTGACAGGCGATTCCCCACCCACACAACACAGATGAATGGTGCACCACCCTAACCTCCAAACTCTCAGTGGAAAATCCATGTACACACACACCTGAACACCAGCAAACCTCTAAGCAGCGACTGCCACCTGCTGGTCTAAGAAAGGACGGCAGGACGCACAGTGCCAACATTTCAAATGGGGAAAGCTGCCCCTGCCTTACTACCTTGAGTCTGCTGCAGGCAGTTCCCCACACTCTGGACTCTTAAAATATCTTGTCAAATAAAAATAACTTTTTAAAAATACCACTTACTAGTTTTTAAAAATATCAGATTCTACTTTTCTTTTGAAGATTATCAAAGACCCCAAACTTCTCAGACCGTATCAAGTTTCATTTAGAAAAAAATAAAATCAGATAAATGATCATTAACACGGAAGTCCTGAGAAATGAGTGAGGGGGCAGTGGCATACCAGGTAGAGTGCACACTCTAGAGTTATCACACTCGAGGACTCAGGTTCAAACCCCCGTCTCTACCTGCAGGTGTTTCTGACTATCAGAAAAGAAAAGAGAACAAAAAGGCCACCACAATGGGTGGCCCCAAGCCCCAGAGATGACCCTAGTGAGACAGGGAGAGGCGTGTGTGTGTGCGTGTGTGTGTTTGGGGGGGGGAGAGCTGAGCGACTCGGTCTTACACGGAGAAACCTTCAGCCCGGTCATATTGAACATGTACACGTTGTGCGTGTGTGTGTGTGTGTGTGTGTGTGTGTGTTTGGCGGGGGGGAGAGCTGAGCGACTCGGTCTTACACGGAGAAACCTTCAGCCCGGTCATATTGAACATGTAGACGCTGTCATCTGTGCAGTTAGCAAACAGAGTGGAGCCGGTGGAGTCCAACACCAGACTGGAGTACCCTGGAAAGGCAGACACAGTCAGTTCACCTACTGCTGGCGAGGGGGCCTAGGAGTAAAGGCGGAGGCGAGAAGATGCTGCCGCAAGACACACCCCACCGCTGCCCCTCAAACAGGGAAGGAAACTACCGAGTCACCTTCCAAAGGTCCACCGCACACCGGCACAAGCGCGCCCCCCCACCCCCCGCGCCCCAGGTCTCTGGCGGCTCACCCAGCTTCCGGGTGCTGCTGCCCGGGTATGGGAAGAGCTTGGCCGCTATGGGCTCTTGTCGACAGGCCGTGTAATTCTTCCGCAAGTCCCAGACTTTGATGACCCTAAAGCAAGGCGAAGAGTTATCTATCGTGCGGTCCCCAGCCAGCGCCCGGCTGCAACCACCGCGACTCCTGGCACACGAACCAGGCACGCTGGAGCTACGGCTGGAAAACAACCACTGTCAGGCTAACGCTACCCCGGCAGAAAGGAAGCAGATGTGACTTGACCTAGTGAGGGTTGTTCTGAGTTTCTTCCCGGGGAGGGGAGGGGAGGGGAGGGGAGGGGAGGGGGAGGGGAGGGGGAGGGGGAAGGGGGAAGGGGGAGGGGGAAGGGAAAGGGGGAAGGGAAAGGGGGAAGGGGAAAGGGGGAAGGGGAAGGGAAAGGGGGAAGGGGAAGGGGAAGGGAAAGGGGGAAGGGGAAAGGGGGAAGGGAAAGGGGGAAGGGGAAGGGGAAAGGGGGAAGGGAAAGGGGGAAGGGGAAGGGGAAGGGAAAGGGGGAAGGGGAAGGGGAAGGGAAAGGGGGAAGGGGAAGGGGAAGGGGAAGGGGAAAGGGGGAAGGGAAAGGGGGAAGGGGAAGGGGAAAGGGGGAAGGGAAAGGGGGAAGGGGAAAGGGGGAAGGGGAAAGGGGGAAGGGAAAGGGGGAAGGGGAAGGGGAAGGGAAAGGGGGAAGGGGAAGGGGAAGGGGAAAGGGGGAAGGGAAAGGGGGAAGGGGAAGGGGAAAGGGGGAAGGGAAAGGGGGAAGGGGAAGGGGAAGGGGAAAGGGAGAAGGGAAAGGGGGAAGGGGAAGGGGGAAGGGGAAAGGGGGAAGGGGGAAGGGAAAGGGGGAAGGGGGAAGGGGGAAGGGGCAGGGGCAGGGGCAGGGGAAGGGGAAGGCAGGGCGCTGACAGTGGCTGTTCCACTGTTTTATAGAAAACACTCCCCAGCTGCAACACTGAGTACATATCCTGACGTCAAAAGCAACGCGCTGACCCGGCGGGCACAGCTCTGCAGTGCTCACCACCTAGCGCAACAACATCCCTGTTCAGGGCAGAACAGAAACTTTCATTCACCTACCGGACAGCCTTTTAATGCTCTGTGTATGTTTCCACTAAGTACTTCTGATGTTATTTTAGTGAGAGAGGAACATATAAAAGCTACCAGATGACTAAAGAGCTCTGGTTTATGGTGGTGCTGGGGACTGAACCTGGGACCCCGGAGCCTCAGGCATCAGGGCCCTTTGCATAACCGCTCTGCCCTCTCTCCAGCCAGCTAGCAGTCTTAACCCCACCTATCCACGCGGCAGGTATCAGGAAGCACCCGCGCAGTAGAGGCTGGCGTGAGATTCACACGCACACCCTGCAGCTAGTCAGTCCCTCATTCGTGCCCAAGTCGGGTCCAGCGGACACTAGCTCTAATGACCATTCTGTAAGATTAAGTTTTATTTTTGCAAGGATAAATGTGTCTTGGAATACAAAATGGGCAAAAAAGGGGCATACAGACTCTGTTCTTCTGGGCCAGGTGGCGGCTCACCCGGTAGAGAGCACAGCTCACCACGTGTGAGGAGAAGCCAGCTTCTGGTCCCCGCCTGCAGGGGAGGCTGCAGAGAGGTGCTGCAGGTGTGACGTTGCATCTCTCCCACTCTGGCCACCGGGAGCGGGGTGAGAGGCGCTGAGTCCCAGCACAATCTTGGTGGGAGGGGTAAAAAGTCCCTAGAATTCAGCTTACTTCTTTCCTCCGCTCCCTCCCTCCCTCTTCCTCCTCCTCGTCCACTGCAGAGCACTGCTCAGCTCTGGCTGATGGTGGTGCTGGGGATGGAAGCTGGGACCCCAGAGCCGCAGGCACACAAGTCTTGGCATAACCTTTATGCTGTCTCCCCAGCCCTGTAATTCAGGGACGGCAATTAAGCGAATACCATTTGATCTACAGTTCGATCACTTCCAGACACGGCCAATGATAGGCCCAGAATCAGACTCCTCTTTTCGAGGCGTCACAGAATCATTAACTACCTATGCCGCACAAGACAAGCAGGCCGCCCTTCCAGCTGACGTGGTGGCAGAGAAGGCACTGGCAGCCGTGTGCCAGACAACGTGTCAACGGCGTCAGACGCAGCAGCTCACCCAGCACCTGAGCAAAAGCTCAGACCAAGTCTGTTCTGCACAATTCAGCTCCTCTTCTCGCTGGGGTGCTCGCTGTGCCAAAAAGTTAGAGCAGGGTAGATAGCACAGTGGTTATGCAAAGAAACCACACTGGAGGCTCCAACATCCCAGCCTCAACCTCCAGCACCGTAAGCCAGAGTGGAGCAGGGCTCTGGTAAAAAAAGAAGTTGAAAGCACAGACGGGGCCGGGCGGCGGCGCAGCGGGTGAAGCGCACGTGGCACAAAGCGCAAGGACCGGCGTAAGGATCCCGGTTCGAGCCCCCGGCTCCCCACCTGCAGGGGAGTCGCTTCACAGGCGGTGAAGCAGGTCTGCAGGTGTCTGTCTTTCTCTCCCCTCCTCTCTCTGTCCTGTCCCACAACAGCAATAACAATACAAGAATGACAAGGGCAACAAAATGGGATTCAGGAGCTGTGGATTCGTGGTGCAGGTACTGAGCCCCAGCGAGAACCCTGAAGGCAAAACCACCACAGACATTCACTTATAAGGGCTAGGTGACTGCTCCGTTGCAGTTCATTCAAGACGCCCCCTCAAGTCACCCAGAGATACTTACCCGTCCACAGCTCCCGCCGAGACCAGCGTATTCTCATCTTGAAAGAGGACCACGGTAACGCTCTGCTGGGAATCCTAAATCACAGCCAAGTAAGAAGGAAACCCCAAAGCAGTCCCACAATCTCCACCACCAGGAGGCGCAGGTATGAGCGCGCTGGACCGAGCCTCCCCAGTACCCCCACCTCCACGCGGCCGTGTGGAAAGCCTTACCACAGAAGGAGCGAGCCCTTTTGAATTCTGTTTCTTCTTGGGCTTTGAAGGCGTTTGCTTGTCTACAGTATTGTGCGCTCCACTGATCTGGTTCACTTGTCTGTAAAATCCGTCTGAAAGATATTCACAGGAAACCGCCTCAGGTGGCAGAACTTTCTCGTCACGCTCAAGTAGGATGCAGACACAGACCCCAGAATTAACGGCCCCCAAGGAGTCAGTCAGCAGGGCTGCTGCACGCCGCCTCCTGTGCACTGAGGAGCATGGAGTTTCTAGCAGCGAGCGACATTACTCCAGGAGGAAACGGGTACTGGGAAAGTACTCAGTGCTAAAAAACGAAACTAAGCCATGAGACACGGAGGAGAGAAATGCCCATCACTTAGAGAAGGCGACCGGAAGTGGCTGCATTCTGCACAACCTTCGGGGAAGCCAAAGCACTGAGCCAGGAAGCAGACCCCCGGTGGCCAAACTCAGTGGAGAGGGCTGAGGACGAAGAGGCCGAGGGGGCAACAAGGATCTCCAGGGCTGCAAACATCCGGCCCCTGTCATGAAGCTACATGCCAGCACGCAATCACGAGAACCAGCGCACACGCACAGCTGCATGGTCATGGCTCATCATGCGATTGACGTGCAGCTCTGCCGTGGACGCTGACGGGAGGCTGTGTGGGGACGGGGACATGGGAGAATTCTGCATTTTTCTGCTCAATACTGTTGTGAGTCTCAAACCGTTTTGAAAATACACCACTAGAAATGAACTATTTTGGGGGCCAAGCATGGGCGCACCTGGTTGAGCGCATGTTACACTGCATAAGGTCATGGGGTTCAAGCCCCAGATCTCCATGCGTAGGGGAAAGCTTTACAAATGGCGAAACAGTGCTGCGAGTGTCTATCTCCCTCCTTTCAATTTCTGGCTGGTTGTATCCAAAAAGCAAACGAATATAGTAGTAAAAAAAGAAATGAACCATTTTCATACAAGTGATCAAGAAGACGACTGCGGCTTAATGGTACCTCGGGGAAATAGAATTTAATTCTTTTTCACTCAACCCAGTTCTTCGTAGGAAAATTTTTCATAAAATTCTAAGCCACTCAGCACGGAAGCCATGTGGCAACTGTCAGTTCCTCAGTGCGTACAGTTGAGAAGACACTGAGATGAGCGGGGCTTAGCGCACCAGCACACCAGCCCTGAGGCTTGCAGCAGGGGAGCAGAAAAAGGAAACCAGACCTACAGGGCCTGTGGTGAGATGCTACCACCAACCTCAGTGGAAACAATGAAACGCCCCACTACGCAGATCACCTTTCTTGTTGCACCTGGTGTCCCAGACCATAATGTTGCCGTCTCTTCCGCCTGTACAGAACACAGCTGTGGGGAAGAGTTTTAAAAGAGTTAAACGACTTGAAGCTAAGCTCCCCGGCGCTCTCCATTAGGTACTGCGTGTGACTCGAGGCTGAATCCGAGGGGAGCGCAGCCCAGGAAGAGAGAGAAAAGCAAGCAGTGGCAGAGTCAACGGCCGCATGTGTGTGTCCCACTGCCATTCACACCCCACCCAGGCCACGAGCAGCAGGCAGCACCCTGCTCTAGTTCAGGAAACGCAGGTCCAGCTGGGAGAGATGGCAACGCCAGAAGACGCAGACCACAGAGCCTATCTATCGCAGAGCTACATCCTGCCCGCCCTCAGGCTGTGGCCCGGGGGTGTCCAGCCGGCGAGTGTGCACCGGGCCACCTGAAGATGACCGGGGAGCAGGGCAAAAGGCCACCCGCCTACTTCTAGCACACACACACCCCCCCCCCCCCCCCCCCCCGTTATCACCAGGAATCCATTGCTCCCTGCGGCCATCTTCCCACTTTATTGGGTAGGACAGAAAAGTTGAAAGAGGAGGGAGGGAGGGAGGGAGAAAGACACACAGGGTGGGGGCAGCTAGCATAAAGGTCAAAGAGACTCCCGCCGGAGACTCTGAAGTCCTAGGTTCAACCCCCCTGCCACCACAGGACCAGGACCCTGCGGCACACTAGACCTGCATGCCTGAGCTGCCCTGGAAGATGCAGGTTCAATCCCTGACACCTTGCTAAGCCAGAGCCGAGAAGGGCTCTGTTCAGTTTCTCTAGCATGGGGGGGGGGGAAACCTAATGGGAAACAAATGAAAGAGAAAATAAAAGACAAGTCAGAAGCCCCCACTCGCGACAGTGCTGTCGTGTCGCCTGTCACTCCCCCAGTCACCCCTGGCCACCGCGCCACGCCACAGACGCAGGAAAGATGAGCGGTGAGCGACGGCTGGAACCCAGCCAGGGCCGGGGCTGTCGGAATCACTTCTGAGCTGCATCCAGCGCCTCAGGTTCCCGCCCTGGCCCCCCGCACCGCCTGCACTTTACAGGCAGAGTCTGAACGCCCCGCACAGGGTTTGGACTCCAGGGGCTGACCCATCTTCACCTCACCTACGGACTTCCAGGCCAGAGCTAACACCAGATGTTCAAACGACTTTCTCAGGAGCTTGTCTGCTCGGGAGCAACACAGAGCGGCCCCCAGAAGAGCTGAAAGGCACCAGCTCTCTCGCCGAGCGCCGAGGCGTTCAGCCCTTCTAGAACCTCGACCGGCACGAGCAGAAGACTTGCGACACTGGGAGCCGGCACCAAAGGCGAGGAGAGGGGCAGACCCACCTACCTTTCTCAAACTTGGAGAAGGCGACAGACTTGAGGCTGCACTGGTGCCCTTTGCACGTCCCCATCAGCTCGCCGGCACTCACATCCCAGAGCCTGGCCGTCTGGTCCCCTGCTGCCGTCACCTTCAAAACGAGGGCACCGAGCTCAGCGCCCCCAGTGCACGCAGGCACCGACCCAGACCCCGGGGGGGAGAGAGAGAGAGAGAGGGAGAGAGAGAGAGGGAGACAGAGAGAGAGAGAGAGAGAGAGAGGGAGCCACTTACAAGTTTAAGTTCGCCGGGGACCCAGGCGAGATCAAAGACAGCGTTCCAGTGAGCCATCCACTCTAAACAGAGAGCGCGACAGTCAGGGGCGGTCAGCGGGGACGGGACCCAGGAATCTGTGGGCCCACAGACGCCACGGCCCCGCCGGCTCGGCTCGCACCCGGCACCCGGCACCCCCTCTGCAGCGGCCTCCCCTCATCCGGGCTCGCGCTCTCCCACTTCCTCTCCCACCGGAGGCTCTGCCCCTCGCGAAGCTTCCGGACGCCCCGCCAGACAGCAGCACGTTGCCACTTTGCCGTCCTCACGGAAGACGGTCACTCGGGAGAGACGTTGAAGGCAACGCCCCCCACCACGCGACAGCAGGCGCGGCCGGCGGCTTCAGTGACAGGCCCCTTGGCCCCGCTAGTGTGCTCGGCGCCGCCGCACCGCCCTGCCGCGGGAAGCCACCCAGGCAGGGAGGGTCCCGGGGAGTCTCTCGTCTTCTCCGCCGGCTGCTGTTGCCGCCAGCTCACGGCCCCGTTTCTTCGAGCGGGGTTCTAGACAGGGCCCTCAGAAGCGAGGGAGGGGAGGACGCACCCTTCGTGCACGCCTGCCGGGCCGCCCGCGCTTCCGTGTCGTACAGCCGGACGAAGCCCTCCTCGTTGGCCACCGCGAGGACGCGCTCGGCGCCGGGCGCTGCGGGAGAGGGAGAGGGAGCAGAAGCAGCGGGGTGGGTCGGGGAGCCACACACAGGCGGGAGGGAGGGAGGGAGGGAGGGAGGGAGGGAGGAGCGCCCTGAGGGGCCGCACACTGGCTGTCTGTCTGTCTGTGCCCAGCAGGGGGCCGAGCCCAAGGGCCACAAGTTCTCCTCTCCTCCTCGAAGTTAAGAGGCCTCGTTCTCCGCACAAGATGGGGAAGCCGACTGCAAAACCCAGGAGAACCGCTACGAGGGAGGCTCCACGCGCAGGGAGACGCCCGCCCGCCCGGCTTCCCGCGACCACGACCACGACACTCACCAGAAGAGAAGGTGCATCCGAACGGAGGGACTGGGGCTCCCGTCTCTCCATAGGAAGTGTGCTCATCCCCGCAGCGGCACTGGTAGCCTGAGAGCAGGGACTGCAGCGGGAGCGGCGGGGGCCAGCCTGCAAACACAGGCCGTCAGCTGCCATGTCACACGCCACACGCTGCACGCCGCACGCCACGGCGCTGAGTCTCATCCCGCCCGGCTCCCGTGTCACAGGCTCCCCAGAGGTGTGCAGCTGCTTTCCCGCGCCACCAGGTAAGCGGGAAGCACTGGCCTCCGGCCCTGTATAAGCCACCAGCTCTGCTGCAGGACCCACACCCAACACACCCCAAGCATGCCGTCCCAGTGCACGCGTGTGGTCTGAGCCGGGGCGGAACCGACGGGCTCGCACCCAGAGCCGGAGCGGAACAGACGGGCTCGCACCCAGAGCCGGAGCGGAACAGACGGGCTCGCACCCAGAGCCGGAGCGGAACCGACAGGCTCGCACCCACAGGCCAGATCTCCAGCTGGGTGGACTGGCGCGGCGGGCGTGCGTGTGCTCCCTGCTCCCGCAAGGCGATTCCATCTGGTGACTCTGGGCGGCTGCGCGGGGCCTCGCTCGCTCGCTCATGCGAGTGTGCGTGCGCTCTAGTGGGCGAGGGCTGCCTGGCTCACCGGCCGCTCCCCACCACAGCCGCCACGACCGTCTGGACCCTCTGCGGGCTCTGCTGCTGCCCTCCCAGCTCCAGCCTCAGGGGTCACGTGCAAGCTTCCCAAGGACACAGAAACCTGAGTTTTCAGACTCAACTTACGCACGCACGCACGCACACTTCTTTTTTTAAAGATTTTGTTTATCCATGAGAAAGGAGGAGAAAGAACCCACGTCACCCTGGTACGTGTGCTGCTGGGGCTTGAACTCCGGACCTCACGCTTGAGCGTTCACTGCCCCATCCACTGAGCCACCTACCAGGCGTCTGTCTGTCTGTCTGTCTACCTCCACGCCAGACAGAAGCCCACCCAGCCCCGTCTCTAGGAGAGGCGACCAGCAAGGCCGCGCCACTCCCGCGACAGTGTCCAGAACCTCAGCTCTGAGCAGGGCAGCCGCAGGGCCACACGCCGGACGCCGCTTCCTTTGTGCCCCGAGGCCTCTTCTCTTCGGAAAAGCATCTGGGGTGACCCGCGGCCTCTCCAGCCTACTGTCGCACCCACGGTCCGGCCAGAAACCGAGACGCTTTGCGTCTGCTTAGACTTACAAGCAAACTTCCAGAAGCCAGTGAAACAGGCCCCGAGAAGCAGCCAGCCATCGCTGCCAGTTAGCAGGGCGAACACTGGAGAGAGTGGCGCGGCGGGTTAAGCGCAGGTGGCGCAAAGCACAAGGACCGGCATAAGGATCCCGGTTCGAGCCCCCGGCTCCCCACCTGCAGGGGAGTCGCTTCCCAGGCGGTGAAGCAGGTCTGCAGGTGTCTGTCTTTCTCTCCCCCTCTCTGTCTTCCCTTCCTCTCTCCATTTCTCTGTCTTATCTAACAACAGTAATAACTACAACAACAATAAAAACAACAAGGGCAACAAAAGGGAAAATAATTTTTTTTTAAAAGTTAAGCCCTTGCTTCTCTGTTTAAAAAAGAATAGAGGAGGGAGCCGGGCGGTAGCGCAGCGGGTTAAGCGCAGGTGGCGCAAAGCACAAGGACCGGCATGAGGATCCCGGTTCGAACCCCGGCTCCTCACCTGCAGGGGAGTCGCTTCACAGGCGGTGAAGCAGGTCTGCAGGTGTCTGTCTCTCTCTCCCTCTCTGTCCTCCCCTCCTCTCTCCATTTCTCTCTGTCCTATCCAACAACAACGACATCAGTGACAACAATAGTAACTACAATAATAAAACAAGTGCAATAAAAGAGAATATATAAATATTTAAAAAATAGAAACACTGCATGTCAATAGACTTCTTGTTTTGTATTATTAAATAGGAGGAAACGGTATTCTGCTGGTTTCAGGTGGTTGGAGTCAGGAATCTTTCATCCTCAGGAAGATAATTATCTTTGTAGAGTTGACAGACTTAAAACTACTCAGTTTCTTGAGTCATACTAGTCTGTTATGTTCTGTATACTAGTTATAGAGTTTAATTTCTTAGACTGAACAGGTAAGTATATATGTTTTGTCTTCTGAAAAACAAAATAAAACTTCTTGGAAATTCTATATGAGAGTGAAGCCAACTCTCCTCCTTAGTCCATTAAGACTTCTTGATATATGTGATTCTACTGGTGCCTACAAAATTAACATTTTTGTTTATTCCCAGCAATAGTACATGTGACTTCAGGGTTTTAAGTACTGTGGCTTCCTGCTGATCTTTTTGAAGCAAATAGCCATCCACTTGGCACTGAGCCCCAACAAAGCAGACGCTAAGTTGTTACTACTATCTAGCTGTGTGGTGACAGTCACTGACTGCTAGCAAGCATTTGACTCACCGTGGAAGCCACTTCATAAGAATAGCTGGCAATGAGCTTGTCTGACCAAACAACCCTTCTCCCTCTGGCCTCACATAGTTGATCTCAAGCGAACCACCCCTCAGAGTGTGGCCCTAAACATTACGCCACCTGCCTGGTCTGCCAGCTCTTCGTTAGTCCTCAGAGCTTTTGTGAGCCGGTAGAGGAAAAGGTACGAAGCTTGCCCTTGTACCGGAGACCTAGTCTGTCATTTCATTTAATCTAAACTGCAGAATCTCACGTGTACTGATCTCAGAGAGATTAACAAGGTGGTGGTTCTTTACGGAGAGTAAATGAAGTTATCGTGTGATTTGTAGGAATTCAAGACAGACATCCTACCTTGTTTCTTAGACACGGTGTGAATGGGTTAGAATACACCAATGAGGGAGCCGGGCGGTAGTGCCGCAGGTTAAGCGCACGTGGCGCAAAGCACAAGGACCGGCGTAAGGATCCAGGTTCCAGCCCCGGCTCCCCACCTGCAGGGGAGTCGCTTCCCAGGCGGTGAAGCAGGTCTGCAGGTGTCTGTCTGTCTCTCCCCCTCTCTGTCTCCCCCTCCTCTCTCCATGTCTCTCTGTCCTGTCCAACAACGACGACATCAATAAGAACTACAACAATGAAGAACGGCAACAAAATGGAATAAATATCAAAAACAAACGCAGCCCGCCAGCAGCATAAAGGCTCCTCGCGGGGCCAGGAGACCCCCCCCCCCCCCCGGGGCCGAGCAGAGGACAAGGGTCCACGCGGGCCCTGCCGCGGGGGCTTGGGGCCAGCAGGCGTCCCGGGTGTCGGGGAGGAGGAGGGGCCGAGCGGGCTGTGACCCTGCGTGACGCGTCCTCTCCTCCGGCCGCCGCCGCTGGAGAGAAGGGAGAGAGGGAGGAGGGGGCCTGCGGGCAGGGGCAGAGCTCAGCGCCAGCCGGTCTGCAGCCTCGGGGGCCCCGCGCAGGAGGGTATGGGCGTGCGGGACCCTCCGCCCTGAGCCCTGGGTGCGAGCGGGGACCCCTTCCAGCCTCCCGCGGCCGCCCAGACCCCGGCTCAGCAGACGGGCCTCGGCTCCCCTTCTCTCTCCTCCTCCCCC